>NW_024400842.1:0-19678 GCF_905171765.1 Bufo bufo
GAGGAGTGTGTGTGAGGACGGTACAGGAATAGTAGATACAGGAGGAGGTGTAGTGTAGAGGAGTGTGTGTGAGGACAGTACAGGAATAGTAGATACAGGGGAGGTGTAGTGTAGAGGAGTGTGTGTGAGGACGGTACAGGAATAGTAGATACAGGAGGAGGTGTAGTGTAGAGGAGTGTGTGTGAGGACGGTACAGGAATAGTAGATACAGGAGGTGTAGTGTAGAGGAGTGTGTTGAGGACGGTACAGGAATAGTAGATACAGGAGGAGGTGTAGTGTAGAGGAGTGTGTGTGAGGACAGTACAGGAATAGTAGATACAGGGGAGGTGTAGTGTAGAGGAGTGTGTGTGAGGACAGTACAGGAATAGTAGATACAGGAGGTGTAGTGTAGAGGAGTGTGTGTGAGGACGGTACAGGAATAGTAGATACAGGAGGTGTAGTGTAGAGGAGTGTGTGTGAGGACGGTACAGGAATAGTAGATACAGGAGGAGGTGTAGTGTAGAGGAGTGTGTGTGAGGACATGTACAGGAATAGTAGATACAGGAGGAGGTGTAGTGTAGAGGGTGTGTGTGAGGACGGTACAGGAATAGTAGATACAGGAGGAGGTGTAGTGTAGAGGAGTGTGTGTGAGGACAGTACAGGAATAGTAGATACAGGAGGAGGTGTAGTGTAGAGGAGTGTGTGTGAGGACAGTACAGGAATAGTAGATACAGGAGGAGGTGTAGTGTAGAGGAGTGTGTGTGAGGACGGTACAGGAATAGTAGATACAGGAGGAGGTGTAGTGTAGAGGGTGTGTGTGAGGACGGTACAGGAATAGTAGATACAGGAGGAGGTGTAGTGTAGAGGAGTGTGTGTGAGGACGGTACAGGAATAGTAGATACAGGAGGAGGTGTAGTGTAGAGGAGTGTGTGTGAGGACAGTACAGGAATAGTAGATACAGGAGGAGGTGTAGTGTAGAGGAGTGTGTGTGAGGACAGTACAGGAATAGTAGATACAGGAGGAGGTGTAGTGTAGAGGAGTGTGTGTGAGGACGGTACAGGAATAGTAGATACAGGAGGAGGTGTAGTGTAGAGGAGTGTGTGTGAGGACGGTACAGGAATAGTAGATACAGGAGGAGGTGTAGTGTAGAGGAGTGTGTGTGAGGACAGTACAGGAATAGTAGATACAGGAGGTGTAGTGTAGAGGAGTGTGTGTGAGGACGGTACAGGAATAGTAGATACAGGAGGAGGTGTAGTGTAGAGGAGTGTGTGTGAGGACGGTACAGGAATAGTAGATACAGGAGGTGTAGTGTAGAGGAGTGTGTGTGAGGACGGTACAGAATAGTAGATACAGGAGGAGGTGTAGTGTAGAGGAGTGTGTGTGAGGACGGTACAGGAATAGTAGATACAGGAGGAGGTGTAGTGTAGAGGAGTGTGTGTGAGGACGGTACAGGAATAGTAGATACAGGAGGTGTAGTGTAGAGGAGTGTGTGTGAGGACGGTACAGGAATAGTAGATACAGGAGGTGTAGTGTAGAGGAGTGTGTGTGAGGACGGTACAGGAATAGTAGATACAGGGAGGTGTAGTGTAGAGGAGTGTGTGTGAGGACGGTACAGGAATAGTAGGTACAGGAGGAGGTGTAGTGTAGAGGAGTGTGTGTGAGGACGGTACATGGAATAGTAGATACAGGAGGAGGTGTAGTGTAGAGGAGTGTGTGTGAGGACAGTACAGGAATAGTAGATACAGGAGGTGTAGTGCAGAGGAGTGTGTGTGAGGACGGTACAGGAATAGTAGATACAGGATGAGGTGTAGTGTAGAGGAGTGTGTGTGAGGACGGTACAGGAATAGTAGATACAGGAGGTGTAGTGTAGAGGAGTGTGTGTGAGGACGGTACAGGAATAGTAGATACAGGAGGAGGTGTAGTGTAGAGGAGTGTGTGTGAGGACAGTACAGGAATAGTAGATACAGGAGGTGTAGTGCAGAGGAGTGTGTGTGAGGACGGTACAGGAATAGTAGATACAGGATGAGGTGTAGTGTAGAGGAGTGTGTGTGAGGACGGTACAGGAATAGTAGATACAGGAGGAGGTGTAGTGTAGAGGAGTGTGTGTGAGGACGGTACAGGAATAGTAGATACAGGAGGAGGTGTAGTGTAGAGGAGTGTGTGTGAGGACGGTACAGGAATAGTAGATACAGGAGGAGGTGTAGTGTAGAGGAGTGTGTGTGAGGACGGTACAGGAATAGTAGATACAGGAGGTGTAGTGTAGAGGAGTGTGTGTGAGGACGGTACAGGAATAGTAGATACAGGAGGAGGTGTAGTGTAGAGGAGTGTGTGTGAGGACGGTACAGGAATAGTAGATACAGGAGGAGGTGTAGTGTAGAGGAGTGTGTGTGAGGACAGTACAGGAATAGTAGATACAGGTGGAGGTGTAGTGTAGAGGAGTGTGTGTGAGGACGGTACAGGAATAGTAGATACAGGAGGTGTAGTGTAGAGGAGTGTGTGTGAGGACGGTACAGGAATAGTAGATACAGGAGGTGTAGTGTAGAGGAGTGTGTGTGAGGACGGTACAGGAATAGTAGATACAGGAGGAGGTGTAGTGTAGAGGAGTGTGTGTGAGGACGGTACAGGAATAGTAGATACAGGAGGAGGTGTAGTGTAGAGGAGTGTGTGTGAGGACGGTACAGGAATAGTAGATACAGGAGGAGGTGTAGTGTGGAGGAGTGTGTGTGAGGACAGTACAGGAATAGTAGATACAGGAGGTGTAGTGTAGAGGAGTGTTGTGAGGACGGTACAGGAATAGTAGATACAGGAGGAGGTGTAGTGTAGAGGAGTGTGTGTGAGGACGATACAGGAATAGTAGATACAGGAGGAGGTGTAGTGTAGAGGAGTGTGTGTGAGGACGGTACAGGAATAGTAGATACAGGAGGAGGTGTAGTGTAGAGGAGTGTGTGTGAGAACGGTACAGGAATAGTAGATACAAGAGGTGTAGTGTAGAGGAGTGTGTGTGAGGACGGTACAGGAATAGTAGATACAGGAGGAGGTGTAGTGTAGAGGAGTGTGTGTGAGGACAGTACAGGAATAGTAGATACAGGAGGAGGTGTAGTGTAGAGGAGTGTGTGTGAGGACGGTACAGGAATAGTAGATACAGGAGGTGTAGTGTAGAGGAGTGTGTGTGAGGACGGTACAGGAATAGTAGATACAGGAGGATGTGTAGTGTAGAGGAGTGTGTGTGAGGACAGTACAGGAATAGTAGATACAGGAGGTGTAGTGCAGAGGAGTGTGTGTGAGGACGGTACAGGAATAGTAGATACAGGATGAGGTGTAGTGTAGAGGAGTGTGTGTGAGGACGGTACAGGAATAGTAGATACAGGAGGAGGTGTAGTGTAGAGGAGTGTGTGTGAGGACGGTACAGGAATAGTAGATACAGGAGGAGGTGTAGTGTAGAGGAGTGTGTGTGAGGACGGTACAGGAATAGTAGATACAGGAGGTGTAGTGTAGAGGAGTGTGTGTGAGGACGGTACAGGAATAGTAGATACAGGAGGAGGTGTGGTGTAGAGGAGTGTGTGTGAGGACGGTACAGGAATAGTAGATACAGGAGGTGTAGTGTAGAGGAGTGTGTGTGAGGACGGTACAGGAATAGTAGATACAGGAGGAGGTGTAGTGTAGAGGAGTGTGTGTGAGGACGGTACAGGAATAGTAGATACAGGAGGAGGTGTAGTGTAGAGGAGTGTGTGTGAGGACGGTACAGGAATAGTAGATACAGGAGGTGTAGTGTAGAGGAGTGTGTGTGAGGACGGTACAGGAATAGTAGATACAGGAGGAGGTGTAGTGTAGAGGAGTGTGTGTGAGGACGGTACAGGAATAGTAGATACAGGAGGAGGTGTAGTGTAGAGGAGTGTGTGTGAGGACGGAACAGGAATAGTAGATACAGGAGGAGGTGTAGTGTAGAGGAGTGTGTGTGAGGACAGTACAGGAATAGTAGATACAGGAGGAGGTGTAGTGTAGAGGAGTGTGTGTGAGGACGGTACAGGAATAGTAGATACAGGAGGTGTAGTGTAGAGGAGTGTGTGTGAGGACGGTACAGGAATAGTAGATACAGGAGGAGGTGTAGTGTAGAGGAGTGTGTGTGAGGACGGTACAGGAATAGTAGATACAGGAGGAGGTGTAGTGTAGAGGAGTGTGTGTGAGGACGGTACAGGAATAGTAGATACAGGAGGAGGTGTAGTGTAGAGGAGTGTGTGTGAGGACGGTACAGGAATAGTAGATACAGGAGGTGTAGTGTAGAGGAGTGTGTGTGAGGACGGTACAGGAATAGTAGATACAGGAGGAGGTGTAGTGTAGAGGAGTGTGTGTGAGGACAGTACAGGAATAGTAGATACAGGAGGAGGTGTAGTGTAGAGGAGTGTGTGTGAGGACGGTACAGGAATAGTAGATACAGGAGGAGGTGTAGTGTAGAGGAGTGTGTGTGAGGACGGTACAGGAGTAGTAGATACAGTAGGTGTAGTGTGGAGGAGTGTGTGTGAGGACAGTACAGGAATAGTAGATACAGGAGGAGGTGTAGTGTAGAGGAGTGTGTGTGAGGACAGTACAGGAATAGTAGATACAGGAGGAGGTGTAGTGTAGAGGAGTGTGTGTGAGGACAGTACAGGAATAGTAGATACAGGAGGAGGTGTAGTGTAGAGGAGTGTGTGTGAGGACTGTACAGGAATAGTAGATACAGGAGGTGTAGTGTAGAGGAGTGTGTGTAAGGACAGTACAGGAATAGTAGATACAGGAGGAGGTGTAGTGTAGAGGAGTGTGTGTGAGGACGGTACAGGAATAGTAGATACAGGAGGTGTAGTGTAGAGGAGTGTGTGTGAGGACGGTACAGGAATAGTAGATACAGGAGGAGGTGTAGTGTAGAGGAGTGTGTGTGAGGACGGTACAGGAATAGAAGATACAGGAGGAGGTGTAGTGTAGAGGAGTGTGTGTGAGGACGGTACAGGAATAGTAGATACAGGAGGTGTAGTGTAGAGGAGTGTGTGTGAGGACGGTACAGGAATAGTAGATACAGGAGGAGGTGTAGTGTAGAGGAGTGTGTGTGAGGACGGTACAGGAATAGTAGATACAGGAGGTGTAGTGTAGAGGAGTGTGTGTGAGGACAGTACAGGAATAGTAGATACAGGAGGAGGTGTAGTGTAGAGGAGTGTGTGTGAGGACAGTACAGGAATAGTAGATAGAGGAGGAGGTGTAGTGTAGAGGAGTGTGTGTGAGGACGGTACAGGAATAGTAGATACAGGAGGAGGTGTAGTGTAGAGGAGTGTGTGTGAGGACGGTACAGGAATAGTAGATACAGGAGGAGGTGTAGTGTAGAGGAGTGTGTGTGAGGACAGTACAGGAATAGTAGATACAGGAGGAGGTGTAGTGTAGAGGAGTGTGTGTGAGGACGGTACAGGAATAGTAGATACAGGAGGAGGTGTAGTGTAGAGGAGTGTGTGTGAGGACGGTACAGGAATAGTAGATACAGGAGGAGGTGTAGTGTAGAGGAGTGTGTGTGAGGACGGTACAGGAATAGTAGATACAGGAGGTGTAGTGTAGAGGAGTGTGTGTGAGGACAGTACAGGAATAGTAGATACAGGAGGAGGTGTAGTGTAGAGGAGTGTGTGTGAGGACGGTACAGGAATAGTAGATACAGGAGGAGGTGTAGAGGAGTGTGTGTGAGGACGGTACAGGAATAGTAGATACAGGAGGTGTAGTGTAGAGGAGTGTGTGTGAGGACAGTACAGGAATAGTAGATACAGGAGGAGGTGTAGTGTAGAGGAGTGTGTGTGAGGACGGTACAGGAATAGTAGATACAGGAGGAGGTGTAGAGGAGTGTGTGTGAGGACGGTACAGGAATAGTAGATACAGGAGGTGTAGTGTAGAGGAGTGTGTGTGAGGACGGTACAGGAATAGTAGATACAGGAGGTGGTGTAGTGTAGAGGAGTGTGTGTGAGGACGGTACAGGAATAGTAGATACAGGAGGAGGTGTAGTGTAGAGGAGTGTGTGTGAGGACGGTACAGGAATAGTAGATACAGGAGGTGGTGTAGTGTAGAGGAGTGTGTGTGAGGACGGTACAGGAATAGTAGATACAGGAGGAGGTGTAGTGTAGAGGAGTGTGTGTGAGGACGGTACAGGAATAGTAGATACAGGAGGTGTAGTGTAGAGGAGTGTGTGTGAGGACGGTACAGGAATAGTAGATACAGGAGGAGGTGTAGTGTAGAGGAGTGTGTGTGAGGACAGTACAGGAATAGTAGATACAGGAGGAGGTGTAGTGTAGAGGAGTGTGTGTGAGGACAGTACAGGAATAGTAGATACAGGAGGAGGTGTAGTGTAGAGGAGTGTGTGTGAGGACGGTACAGGAATAGTAGATACAGGAGGAGGTGTAGTGTAGAGGAGTGTGTGTGAGGACAGTACAGGAATAGTAGATACAGGAGGTGTAGTGTAGAGGAGTGTGTGGGAGGACGGTACAGGAATAGTAGATACAGGAGGAGGTGTAGTGTAGAGGAGTGTGTGTGAGGACGGTACAGGAATAGTAGATACAGGAGGTGTAGTGTAGAGGAGTGTGTGGGAGGACGGTACAGGAATAGTAGATACAGGAGGAGGTGTAGTGTAGAGGAGTGTGTGTGAGGACGGTACAGGAATAGTAGATACAGGAGGAGGTGTAGTGTAGAGGAGTGTGTGTGAGGACGGTACAGGAATAGTAGATACAGGAGGAGGTGTAGTGTAGAGGAGTGTGTGTGAGGACGGTACAGGAATAGTAGATACAGGAGGAGGTGTAGTGTAGAGGAGTGTGTGTGAGGACAGTACAGGAATAGTAGATACAGGAGGAGGTGTAGTGTAGAGGAGTGTGTGTGAGGACGGTACAGGAATAGTAGATACAGGAGGTGTAGTGTAGAGGAGTGTGTGTGAGGACGGTACAGGAATAGTAGATACAGGAGGTGTAGTGTAGAGGAGTGTGTGTGAGGATGGTACAGGAATAGTAGATACAGGAGGAGGTGTAGTGTAGAGGAGTGTGTGTGAGGACGGTACAGGAATAGTAGATACAGGAGGAGGTGTAGTGTAGAGGAGTGTGTGTGAGGACGGTACAGGAATAGTAGATACAGGAGGTGTAGTGTAGAGGAGTGTGTGTGAGGACGGTACAGGAATAGTAGATACAGGAGGAGGTGTAGTGTAGAGGAGTGTGTGTGAGGACGGTACAGGAATAGTAGATACAGGAGGTGTAGTGTAGAGGAGTGTGTGTGAGGATGGTACAGGAATAGTAGATACAGGAGGAGGTGTAGTGTAGAGGAGTGTGTGTGAGGACGGTACAGGAATAGTAGATACAGGAGGAGGTGTAGTGTAGAGGAGTGTGTGTGAGGACGGTACAGGAATAGTAGATACAGGAGGTGTAGTGTAGAGGAGTGTGTGTGAGGACGGTACAGGAATAGTAGATACAGGAGGAGGTGTAGTGTAGAGGAGTGTGTGTGAGGACGGTACAGGAATAGTAGATACAGGAGGAGATGTAGTGTAGAGGAGTGTGTGTGAGGACGGTACAGGAATAGTAGATACAGGAGGTGTAGTGTAGAGGAGTGTGTGTGAGGACGGTACAGGAATAGTAGATACAGGAGGTGTAGTGTAGAGGAGTGTGTGTGAGGACAGTACAGGAATAGTAGATACAGGAGGAGGTGTAGTGTAGAGGAGTGTGTGTGAGGACGGTACAGGAATAGTAGATACAGGAGGTGTAGTGTAGAGGAGTGTGTGTGAGGACGGTACAGGAATAGTAGATACAGGAGGTGTAGTGTAGAGGAGTGTGTGTGAGGACGGTACAGGAATAGTAGATACAGGAGGTGTAGTGTAGAGGAGTGTGTGTGAGGACGGTACAGGAATAGTAGATACAGGAGGAGGTGTAGTGTAGAGGAGTGTGTGTGAGGACGGTACAGGAATAGTAGATACAGGAGGAGGTGTAGTGTAGAGGAGTGTGTGAGGACGGTACAGGAATAGTAGATACAGGAGGAGGTGTAGTGTAGAGGAGTGTGTGAGGACGGTACAGGAATAGTAGATACAGGAGGAGGTGTAGTGTAGAGGAGTGTGTGTGAGGACAGTACAGGAATAGTAGATACAGGAGGTGTAGTGTAGAGGAGTGTGTGTGAGGACGGTACAGGAATAGTAGATACAGGAGGTGTAGTGTAGAGGAGTGTGTGTGAGGACAGTACAGGAATAGTAGATACAGGAAGTGTAGTGTAGAGGAGTGTGTGTGAGGACGGTACAGGAATAGTAGATACAGGAGGTGTAGTGTAGAGGAGTGTGTGTGAGGACAGTACAGGAATAGTAGATACAGGAGGTGTAGTGTAGAGGAGTGTGTGTGAGGACGGTACAGGAATAGTAGATACAGGAGGAGGTGTAGTGTAGAGGAGTGTGTGTGAGGACAGTACAGGAATAGTAGATACAGGAGGAGGTGTAGTGTAGAGGAGTGTGTGTGAGGACAGTACAGGAATAGTAGATACAGGAGGAGGTGTAGTGTAGAGGAGTGTGTGTGAGGACGGTACAGGAATAGTAGATACAGGAGGAGGTGTAGTGTAGAGGAGTGTGTGTGAGGACGGTACAGGAATAGTAGATACAGGAGGAGGTGTAGTGTAGAGGAGTGTGTGTGAGGACGGTACAGGAATAGTAGATACAGGAGGAGGTGTAGTGTAGAGGAGTGTGTGTGAGGACGGTACAGGAATAGTAGATACAGGAGGTGTAGTGTAGAGGAGTGTGTGTGAGGACGGTACAGGAATAGTAGATACAGGAGGAGGTGTAGTGTAGAGGAGTGTGTGTGAGGACGGTACAGGAATAGTAGATACAGGAGGTGTAGTGTAGAGGAGTGTGTGTGAGGACGGTACAGGAATAGTAGATACAGGAGGAGGTGTAGTGTAGAGGAGTGTGTGTGAGGACGGTACAGGAATAGTAGATACAGGAGGAGGTGTAGTGTAGAGGAGTGTGTGTGAGGACAGTACAGGAATAGTAGGTACAGGAGGAGGTGTAGTGTAGAGGAGTGTGTGTGAGGACGGTACAGGAATAGTAGATACAGGAGGAGGTGTAGTGTAGAGGAGTGTGTGTGAGGACAGTACAGGAATAGTAGATACAGGAGGAGGTGTAGTGTAGAGGAGTGTGTGTGAGAACGGTACAGGAATAGTAGATACAGGAGGAGGTGTAGTGTAGAGGAGTGTGTGTGAGGACGGTACAGGAATAGTAGATACAGGAGGAGGTGTAGTGTAGAGGAGTGTGTGTGAGGACGGTACAGGAATAGTAGATACAGGAGGTGTAGTGTAGAGGAGTGTGTGTGAGGACGGTACAGGAATAGTAGATACAGGAGGAGGTGTAGTGTAGAGGAGTGTGTGTGAGGACGGTACAGGAATAGTAGATACAGGAGGAGGTGTAGTGTAGAGGAGTGTGTGTGAGGACAGTACAGGAATAGTAGATACAGGAGGAGGTGTAGTGTAGAGTAGTGTGTGTGAGGACAGTACAGGAATAGTAGGTACAGGAGGAGGTGTAGTGTAGAGGAGTGTGTGTGAGGACGGTACAGGAATAGTAGATACAGGAGGAGGTGTAGTGTAGAGGAGTGTGTGTGAGGACAGTACAGGAATAGTAGATACAGGAGGTGTAGTGTAGAGGAGTGTGTGTGAGGACGGTACAGGAATAGTAGATACAGGAGGAGGTGTAGTGTAGAGGAGTGTGTGTGAGGACAGTACAGGAATAGTAGATACAGGAGGAGGTGTAGTGTAGAGGAGTGTGTGTGAGGACGGTACAGGAATAGTAGATACAGGAGGTGTAGTGTAGAGGAGTGTGTGTGAGGACGGTACAGGAATAGTAGATACAGGAGGAGGTGTAGTGTAGAGGAGTGTGTGTGAGGACGGTACAGGAATAGTAGATACAGGAGGAGGTGTAGTGTAGAGGAGTGTGTGTGAGGACGGTACAGGAATAGTAGATACAGGAGGAGGTGTAGTGTAGAGGAGTGTGTGTGAGGACGGTACAGGAATAGTAGATACAGGAGGAGGTGTAGTGTAGAGGAGTGTGTGTGAGGACGGTACAGGAATAGTAGATACAGGAGGAGGTGTAGTGTAGAGGAGTGTGTGTGAGGACGGTACAGGAATAGTAGATACAGGAGGAGGTGTAGTGTAGAGGAGTGTGTGTGAGGACGATACAGGAATAGTAGATACAGGAGGAGGTGTAGTGTAGAGGAGTGTGTGTGAGGACGGTACAGGAATAGTAGATACAGGAGGTGTAGTGTAGAGGAGTGTGTGTGAGGACGGTACAGGAATAGTAGATACAGGAGGTGCAGTGTAGAGGAGTGTGTGTGAGGACGGTACAGGAATAGTAGATACAGGAGGTGTAGTGTAGAGGAGTGTGTGTGAGGACTGTACAGGAATAGTAGATACAGGAGGTGCAGTGTAGAGGAGTGTGTGTGAGGACGGTACAGGAATAGTAGATACAGGAGGTGGTGTAGTGTAGAGGAGTGTGTGTGAGGACGGTACAGGAATAGTAGATACAGGAGGAGGTGTAGTGTAGAGGAGTGTGTGTGAGGACGGTACAGGAATAGTAGATACAGGAGGAGGTGTAGTGTAGAGGAGTGTGTGTGAGGACGGTACAGGAATAGTAGATACAGGAGGTGGTGTAGTGTAGAGGAGTGTGTGTGAGGACGGTACAGGAATAGTAGATACAGGAGGTGTAGTGTAGAGGAGTGTGTGTGAGGACGGTACAGGAATAGTAGATACAGGAGGAGGTGTAGTGTAGAGGAGTGTGTGTGAGGACGGTACAGGAATAGTAGATACAGGAGGTGTAGTGTAGAGGAGTGTGTGTGAGGACGATACAGGAATAGTAGATACAGGAGGAGGTGTAGTGTAGAGGAGTGTGTGTGAGGACGGTACAGGAATAGTAGATACAGGAGGTGTAGTGTAGAGGAGTGTGTGTGAGGACGGTACAGGAATAGTAGATACAGGAGGTGTAGTGTAGAGGAGTGTGTGTGAGGACGGTACAGGAATAGTAGATACAGGAGGAGGTGTAGTGTAGAGGAGTGTGTGTGAGGACGGTACAGGAATAGTAGATACAGGAGGAGGTGTAGTGTAGAGGAGTGTGTGTGAGGACGGTACAGGAATAGTAGATACAGGAGGTGTAGTGTAGAGGAGTGTGTGTGAGGACGGTACAGGAATAGTAGATACAGGAGGTGTAGTGTAGAGGAGTGTGTGTGAGGACGGTACAGGAATAGTAGATACAGGAGGAGGTGTAGTGTAGAGGAGTGTGTGTGAGGACGGTACAGGAATAGTAGATACAGGAGGAGGTGTAGTGTAGAGGAGTGTGTGTGAGGACGGTACAGGAATAGTAGATACAGGAGGAGGTGTAGTGTAGAGGAGTGTGTGTGAGGACAGTACAGGAATAGTAGATACAGGAGGAGGTGTAGTGTAGAGGAGTGTGTGTGAGGACGGTACAGGAATAGTAGATACAGGAGGAGGTGTAGTGTAGAGGAGTGTGTGTGAGGACGGTACAGGAATAGTAGATACAGGAGGAGGTGTAGTGTAGAGGAGTGTGTGTGAGGACGGTACAGGAATAGTAGATACAGGAGGAGGTGTAGTGTAGAGGAGTGTGTGTGAGGACTGTACAGGAATAGTAGATACAGGAGGAGGTGTAGTGTAGAGGAGTGTGTGTGAGGACGGTACAGGAATAGTAGATACAGGAGGAGGTGTAGTGTAGAGGAGTGTGTGTGAGGACGGTACAGGAATAGTAGATACAGGAGGTGTAGTGTAGAGGAGTGTGTGTGAGGACGGTACAGGAATAGTAGATACAGGAGGTGTAGTGTAGAGGAGTGTGTGTGAGGACGGTACAGGAATAGTAGATACAGGAGGAGGTGTAGTGTAGAGGAGTGTGTGTGAGGACGGTACAGGAATAGTAGATACAGGAGGAGGTGTAGTGTAGAGGAGTGTGTGTGAGGACGGTACAGGAATAGTAGATACAGGAGGAGGTGTAGTGTAGAGGAGTGTGTGTGAGGACAGTACAGGAATAGTAGATACAGGAGGAGGTGTAGTGTAGAGGAGTGTGTGTGAGGACGGTACAGGAATAGTAGATACAGGAGGAGGTGTAGTGTAGAGGAGTGTGTGTGAGGACAGTACAGGAATAGTAGATACAGGAGGAGGTGTAGTGTAGAGGAGTGTGTGTGAGGACGGTACAGGAATAGTAGATACAGGAGGAGGTGTAGTGTAGAGGAGTGTGTGTGAGGACGGTACAGGAATAGTAGATACAGGAGGAGGTGTAGTGTAGAGGAGTGTGTGTGAGGACGGTACAGGAATAGTAGATACAGGAGGTGGTGTAGTGTAGAGGAGTGTGTGTGAGAACGGTACAGGAATAGTAGATACAGGAGGAGGTGTAGTGTAGAGGAGTGTGTGTGAGGACGGTACAGGAATAGTAGATACAGGAGGTGTAGTGTAGAGGAGTGTGTGTGAGGACGGTACAGGAATAGTAGATACAGGAGGTGTAGTGTAGAGGAGTGTGTGTGAGGACGGTACAGGAATAGTAGATACAGGAGGAGGTGTAGTGTAGAGGAGTGTGTGTAAGGACGGTACAGGAATAGTAGATACAGGAGGAGGTGTAGTGTAGAGGAGTGTGTGAGGACGGTACAGGAGTAGTAGATACAGGAGGAGGTGTAGTGTAGAGGAGTGTGTGTGTGAGGACGGTACAGGAGTAGTAGATACAGGAGGAGGTGTAGTGTAGAGGAGTGTGTGTGTGAGGACGGTACAGGAATAGTAGATACAGGAGGAGGTGTAGTGTAGAGGAGTGTGTGTGAGGACGGTACAGGAATAGTAGATACAGGAGGAGGTGTAGTGTAGAGGAGTGTGTGTGTGAGGACGGTACAGGAATAGTAGATACAGGAGGAGGTGTAGTGTAGAGGAGTGTGTGTGAGGACGGTACAGGAATAGTAGATACAGGAGGAGGTGTAGTGTAGAGGAGTGTGTGTGAGGACGGTACAGGAATAGTAGATACAGGAGGAGATGTAGTGTAGAGGAGTGTGTGTGAGGACGGTACAGGAATAGTAGATACAGGAGGAGGTGTAGTGTAGAGGAGTGTGTGTGAGGACGGTACAGGAATAGTAGATACCGGAGGAGGTGTAGTGTAGAGGAGTGTGTGTGAGGACGGTACAGGAATAGTAGATACAGGAGGAGGTGTAGTGTAGAGGAGTGTGTGAGGACGGTACAGGAATAGTAGATACAGGAGGTGTAGTGTAGAGGAGTGTGTGTGAGGACGGTACAGGAATAGTAGATACAGGAGGAGGTGTAGTGTAGAGGAGTGTGTGTGAGGACGGTACAGGAATAGTAGATACAGGAGGTGTAGTGTAGAGGAGTGTGTGTGAGGACAGTACAGGAATAGTAGATACAGGAGGTGTAGTGTAGAGGAGTGTGTGTGAGGACAGTACAGGAATAGTAGATACAGGAGGAGGTGTAGTGTAGAGGAGTGTGTGTGAGGACGGTACAGGAATAGTAGATACAGGAGGAGGTGTAGTGTAGAGGAGTGTGTGTGAGGACAGTACAGGAATAGTAGATACAGGAGGAGGTGTAGTGTAGAGGAGTGTGTGTGAGGACGGTACAGGAATAGTAGATACAGGAGGAGGTGTAGTGTAGAGGAGTGTGTGTGAGGACGGTACAGGAATAGTAGATACAGGAGGTGGTGTAGTGTGGAGGAGTGTGTGTGAGGACGGTACAGGAATAGTAGATACAGGAGGAGGTGTAGTGTAGAGGAGTGTGTGTGAGGACGGTACAGGAATAGTAGATACAGGAGGAGGTGTAGTGTAGAGGAGTGTGTGTGAGGACGGTACAGGAATAGTAGATACAGGAGGAGGTGTAGTGTAGAGGAGTGTGTGTGAGGACGGTACAGGAATAGTAGATACAGGAGGTGTAGTGTAGAGGAGTGTGTGTGAGGACGGTACAGGAATAGTAGATACAGGAGGTGTAGTGTAGAGGAGTGTGTGTGAGGACGGTACAGGAATAGTAGATACAGGAGGTGTAGTGTAGAGGAGTGTGTGTGAGGACGGTACAGGAATAGTAGATACAGGAGGAGGTGTAGTGTAGAGGAGTGTGTGTGAGGACGGTACAGGAATAGTAGATACAGGAGGTGTAGTGTAGAGGAGTGTGTGTGAGGACGGTACAGGAATAGTAGATACAGGAGGTGTAGTGTAGAGGAGTGTGTGTGAGGACGGTACAGGAATAGTAGATACAGGAGGAGGTGTAGTGTAGAGGAGTGTGTGTGAGGACAGTACAGGAATAGTAGATACAGGAGAAGGTGTAGTGTAGAGGAGTGTGTGTGAGGACGGTACAGGAATAGTAGATACAGGAGGAGGTGTAGTGTAGAGGAGTGTGTGTGAGGACGGTACAGGAATAGTAGATACAGGAGGTGTAGTGTAGAGGAGTGTGTGTGAGGACGGTACAGGAATAGTAGATACAGGCGGAGGTGTAGTGTAGAGGAGTGTGTGTGAGGACGGTACAGGAATAGTAGATACAGGAGGTGTAGTGTAGAGGAGAGTGTGTGAGGACGGTACAGGAATAGTAGATACAGGAGGAGGTGTAGTGTAGAGGAGTGTGTGTGAGGACGGTACAGGAATAGTAGATACAGGCGGAGGTGTAGTGTAGAGGAGTGTGTGTGAGGACGGTACAGTAATAGTAGATACAGGAGGAGGTGTAGTGTAGAGGAGTGTGTGTGAGGACAGTACAGGAATAGTAGATACAGGAGGAGGTGTAGTGTAGAGGAGTGTGTGTGAGGACGGTACAGGAATAGTAGATACAGGAGGAGGTGTAGTGTAGAGGAGTGTGTGTAAGGACGGTACAGGAATAGTAGATACAGGAGGAGGTGTAGTGTAGAGGAGTGTGTGTGAGGACGGTACAGGAATAGTAGATACAGGAGGAGGTGTAGTGTAGAGGAGTGTGTGTGAGGACGGTACAGGAGTAGTAGATACAGGAGGAGGTGTAGTGTAGAGGAGTGTGTGTAAGGACGGTACAGGAATAGTAGATACAGGAGGAGGTGTAGTGTAGAGGAGTGTGTGTGAGGACGGTACAGGAATAGTAGATACAGGAGGAGGTGTAGTGTAGAGGAGTGTGTGTAAGGACGGTACAGGAATAGTAGATACAGGAGGAGGTGTAGTGTAGAGGAGTGTGTGTAAGGACGGTACAGGAATAGTAGATACAGGAGGAGGTGTAGTGTAGAGGAGTGTGTGTGAGGACAGTACAGGAATAGTAGATACAGGAGGTGTAGTGTAGAGGAGTGTGTGTGAGGACAGTACAGGAATAGTATATACAGGAGGAGGTGTAGTGTAGAGGAGTGTGTGTGAGGACGGTACAGGAATAGTAGATACAGGAGGAGGTGTAGTGTAGAGGAGTGTGTGTGAGGACGGTACAGGAATAGTAGATACAGGAGGTGTAGTGTAGAGGAGTGTGTGTGAGGACGGGAACAGGAATAGTAGATACAGGAGGAGGTGTAGTGTAGAGGAGTGTGTGTAAGGACGGTACAGGAATAGTAGATACAGGAGGAGGTGTAGTGTAGAGGAGTGTGTGTGAGGACGGTACAGGAATAGTAGATACAGGAGGAGGTGTAGTGTAGAGGAGTGTGTGTGAGGACGGTACAGGAATAGTAGATACAGGAGGTGTAGTGTAGAGGAGTGTGTGTGAGGACAGTACAGGAATAGTAGATACAGGAGGAGGTGTAGTGTAGAGGAGTGTGTGTGAGGACGGTACAGGAATAGTAGATACAGGAGGAGGTGTAGTGTAGAGGAGTGTGTGTGAGGACGGTACAGGAATAGTAGATACAGGAGGAGGTGTAGTGTAGAGGAGTGTGTGTGAGGACGGTACAGGAATAGTAGATACAGGAGGTGTAGTGTAGAGGAGTGTGTGTGAGGACGGTACAGGAATAGTAGATACAGGAGGTGTAGTGTAGAGGAGTGTGTGTGAGGACGGTACAGGAATAGTAGATACAGGAGGAGGTGTAGTGTAGAGGAGTGTGTGTGAGGACAGTACAGGAATAGTAGATACAGGAGAAGGTGTAGTGTAGAGGAGTGTGTGTGAGGACGGTACAGGAATAGTAGATACAGGAGGAGGTGTAGTGTAGAGGAGTGTGTGTGAGGACGGTACAGGAATAGTAGATACAGGAGGTGTAGTGTAGAGGAGTGTGTGTGAGGACGGTACAGGAATAGTAGATACAGGCGGAGGTGTAGTGTAGAGGAGTGTGTGTGAGGACGGTACAGGAATAGTAGATACAGGAGGTGTAGTGTAGAGGAGAGTGTGTGAGGACGGTACAGGAATAGTAGATACAGGAGGAGGTGTAGTGTAGAGGAGTGTGTGTGAGGACGGTACAGGAATAGTAGATACAGGCGGAGGTGTAGTGTAGAGGAGTGTGTGTGAGGACGGTACAGTAATAGTAGATACAGGAGGAGGTGTAGTGTAGAGGAGTGTGTGTGAGGACAGTACAGGAATAGTAGATACAGGAGGAGGTGTAGTGTAGAGGAGTGTGTGTGAGGACGGTACAGGAATAGTAGATACAGGAGGAGGTGTAGTGTAGAGGAGTGTGTGTAAGGACGGTACAGGAATAGTAGATACAGGAGGAGGTGTAGTGTAGAGGAGTGTGTGTGAGGACGGTACAGGAATAGTAGATACAGGAGGAGGGGTAGTGTAGAGGAGTGTGTGTGAGGACGGTACAGGAGTAGTAGATACAGGAGGAGGTGTAGTGTAGAGGAGTGTGTGTAAGGACGGTACAGGAATAGTAGATACAGGAGGAGGTGTAGTGTAGAGGAGTGTGTGTGAGGACGGTACAGGAATAGTAGATACAGGAGGAGGTGTAGTGTAGAGGAGTGTGTGTAAGGACGGTACAGGAATAGTAGATACAGGAGGAGGTGTAGTGTAGAGGAGTGTGTGTAAGGACGGTACAGGAATAGTAGATACAGGAGGAGGTGTAGTGTAGAGGAGTGTGTGTGAGGACAGTACAGGAATAGTAGATACAGGAGGTGTAGTGTAGAGGAGTGTGTGTGAGGACAGTACAGGAATAGTATATACAGGAGGAGGTGTAGTGTAGAGGAGTGTGTGTGAGGACGGTACAGGAATAGTAGATACAGGAGGAGGTGTAGTGTAGAGGAGTGTGTGTGAGGACGGTACAGGAATAGTAGATACAGGAGGTGTAGTGTAGAGGAGTGTGTGTGAGGACGGTACAGGAATAGTAGATACAGGAGGAGGTGTAGTGTAGAGGAGTGTGTGTAAGGACGGTACAGGAATAGTAGATACAGGAGGAGGTGTAGTGTAGAGGAGTGTGTGTGAGGACTGTACAGGAATAGTAGATACAGGAGGAGGTGTAGTGTAGAGGAGTGTGTGTGAGGACGGTACAGGAATAGTAGATACAGGAGGTGTAGTGTAGAGGAGTGTGTGTGAGGACAGTACAGGAATAGTAGATACAGGAGGAGGTGTAGTGTAGAGGAGTGTGTGTGAGGACGGTACAGGAATAGTAGATACAGGAGGAGGTGTAGTGTAGAGGAGTGTGTGTGAGGACGGTACAGGAATAGTAGATACAGGAGGAGGTGTAGTGTAGAGGAGTGTGTGTGAGGACTGTACAGGAATAGTAGATACAGGAGGAGGTGTAGTGTAGAGGAGTGTGTGTGAGGACAGTACAGGAATAGTAGATACAGGAGGTGTAGTGTAGAGGAGTGTGTGAGGACGGTACAGGAATAGTAGATACAGGAGGAGGTGTAGTGTAGAGGAGTGTGTGTGAGGACGGTACAGGAATAGTAGATACAGGAGGAGGTGTAGTGTAGAGGAGTGTGTGTGAGGACGGTACAGGAATAGTAGATACAGGAGGTGTAGTGTAGAGGAGTGTGTGTGAGGACGGTACAGGAATAGTAGATACAGGAGGTGTAGTGTAGAGGAGTGTGTGTGAGGACAGTACAGGAATAGTAGATACAGGAGGAGGTGTAGTGTAGAGGAGTGTGTGTGAGGACGGTACAGGAATAGTAGATACAGGAGGTGTAGTGTAGAGGAGTGTGTGTGAGGACGGTACAGGAATAGTAGATACAGGAGGAGGTGTAGTGTAGAGAGTGTGTGTGAGGACGGTACAGGAATAGTAGATACAGGAGGAGGTGTAGTGTAGAGGAGTGTGTGTGAGGACGGTACAGGAATAGTAGATACAGGAGGAGGTGTAGTGTAGAGGAGTGTGTGTGAGGACGGTACAGGAATAGTAGATACAGGAGGAGGTGTAGTGTAGAGGAGTGTGTGTGAGGACGTACAGGAATAGTATATACAGGATGAGGTGTAGTGTAGAGGAGTGTGTGTGAGGACGGTACAGGAATAGTAGATACAGGATGAGGTGTAGTGTAGAGGAGTGTGTGTGAGGACGGTACAGGAATAGTAGATACAGGCGGAGGTGTAGTGTTAAGAAGTGTGTGTGAGGACGGTACAGGAATAGTAGATACAGGAGGAGGTGTAGTGTAGAGGAGTGTGTGTGAGGACAGTACAGGAATAGTAGATACAGGAGGATGGTATGTAGAGAGTGTGTGTGAGGACGGTACAGGAATAGTATATACAGGATGAGGTGTAGTGTAGAGGAGTGTGTGTGAGGGACGGTACAGGAATAGTAGATACAGGAGGTGTAGTGTAGAGGAGTGTGTGGTGAGGACAGTACAGAATAGTAGATACAGGAGGGGTGTAGTGTAGAGGAGTGTGTGTGAGTACGGTACAGGAATAGTAGATACAGGAGGTGTAGTGTAGAGGAGTGTGTGTGAGGACGGTACAGGAATAGTAGATACAGGAGGAGGTGGAGTGTGTGTGAGGACGGTACAGGAATAGTAGATACAGGAGGAGGTGTAGTGTAGAGGAGTGTGTGTGAGGACAGTACAGGAATAGTAGATACAGGAGGTGTGTAGTGTAAGGAGTGTGTGTGAGACGGTACAGGAATAGTAGATACAGGAGGTGTAGTGTAGAGGAGTGTGGTGTGAGGACAGTACAGAATAGTAGATACAGGAGAGGTGTAGTGTAGAGGTGTGTGTGAGGACGGTACAGGAATAGTAGATACAGGAGGAGGTGTAGTGTAAGGAGTGTGTGAGGACAGTACAGGAATAGTAGATACAGGAGTGGTGTAGTGTAGAGGAGTGTGTGTGAGACAGTACAGGAATAGTAGATACAGGAGGAGGTGTAGTGTAGAGGAGTGTGTGTGAGGACGGTACAGGAATAGTAGATACAGGAGGTGTAGTGTAGAGGATGTGTGTGAGGACGGTACAGGAATAGTAGATACAGGAGGAGGTGTAGTGTAGAGGAGTGTGTGTGAGGAACGGTACAGGAATAGTAGATACAGGAGGTGGTGGAGTTGTAGAGGAGTGTGTGTGAGGACGTACAGGAATAGTAGATACAGGAGGAGGTGTAGTGTAGAGGAGTGTGTGTGAAGACCGTACAGGAATAGTAGATACAGGAGGAGGTGTAGTGTAGAGGAGTGTGTGTGAGGACGGTACAGGAATAGTAGATACAGGAGGAGGTGTAGTGTAGAGGAGTGTGTGTGAGGAGGGGAGGGGAATAGTAGATACAGGAGGTGTGTAGTGTAGAGGAGTGTGTGTGAGGACGGTACAGGAATAGTAGATACAGAGGAGGTGTAGTGTAGAGGAGTGTGTGTGAGGACGGTACAGGAATAGTAGATACAGGAGGTGGGTGTAGTGTGAGG
>NW_024400843.1:0-19471 GCF_905171765.1 Bufo bufo
TCTGTTACGGGACCTCTCTCCTCTGTCTGGGTGCCAGGGCCTAAATGTGTGACAGTGGCCTGTTCCAGTGGTGGGTGACGTGAAGCCTGATTCTCTGCTATGACATGAAGACTGATTCTGTGCTGACATGAAGCCAGATTCTCTTTTACGGGACCTCTCTCCTCTGTCTGGGTGCCAGGGCCTAAATGTGTGACAGTGGCCTGTTCCAGTGGTGGGTGACTTGAAGCCTGATTCTCTGCTATGACATGAAGACTGATTCTGTGCTGACATGAAGCCAGATTCTCTGTTACGGGACCTCTCTCCTCTGTCTGGGTGCCTGGGCCTAAATATGTGACAGTGGCCTGTTCCAGTGGTGGGTGACGTGAAGCCTGATTCTCTGCTATGACATGAAGACTGATTCTCTGCTGACATGAAGCCTGAATCTCTGTTATGGGACCTCTCTCCTCTGCCTGGGTGCCTGGGCCTAAATATGTGACAGTGGCCTGTTCCAGTGGTGGGTGACGTGAAGCCTGATTCTCTGCTATATATAGAGATAATCCACGGCACACCAATATCTTATTACTTTGCAAATTTATTTTAGGTACACAATGGTATTTCACAAGATTTGTCAATATATGACTAGTCGCGCCATAACTGTGATATAAGCAAAAAATCACATATATATTTGTAGGCCTTGATATGTCCCAACGTTTTGGTCCTGTCAAAGACCTTTCTCAAGGGATCTGAAAAGGAGTATAAATAAAGGTTTTATTGGCGTCTCAATATGGCGACCATAGTGCACTATTGACCCATGTAAAAAACATAAAGAAATAGGAAGAATTGATATATATATATATATATATATGCATGTATGTATATACATATATGCATGCACATGTGCACGCTAGTACACACGCACATACATACACATACACACACACCCATGCACATACAGCCGCATACAAATATATAGGTCTCAGATTTATAACATTGGTAAAGAGAGAGTAGAAGGTAGGTAAAGTAGGAGGGATATTGGGGGTATATGACTGGTCGAGTAAGTACTGTTTCTAATAAAAAGAGGACATAATGTGCTCGCTTCGGCAGCACATATACTAAAATTGGAACGATACAGAGAAGATTAGCATGGCCCCTGCGCAAGGATGACACGCAAATTCGTGAAGCGTTCCATTTTTTTTTTTTTTTTTTTTTAAAAGAAAAAAAAAAAAGAGGACATAATGAACAGAATAGGGCTGGAGCATGAACCCTTACTCATCAGTAAGGTATAAGTCAAAATTTTGGAATCAATCTAATAGATAGGTAACATTTGGTATGGTGAGTTTAAGTAACAATATATCTATAGATAAATGGAGTGGCGATTTGGATATGGGTATATAACACCTCAATCTGTAGCAGTGCATGAACTTACCGTGGCCGGTTGGTAAAGCTGCATGGTGTAGGCGCTGTGTATGCGAACCTCTGGTGGCGTTTTAAGACGTGCGGCCGGAAGTCATGTGTCTGCTTTGACCTTTGTCCGGGTTCAGCAGGTCACATGATCGCCAATGACGCCATGTGAGCCGCGCGGCCGCAGGACACAGTGGGGCATGCGCACTGAGTGCTGGGACGATAAAGTAGAGGTCTAACATTGTTCTAGATATGGGTACTGTATTGTGTCTAAAGGGGTGAATAACGGTAATAATCGATTAAGGATCAGTCCGCTGATTGATTCAAAAGAAGGGAGAGGGGTTGTATGAAAAATATTAAAGATATTTAAAATAGAGAGTGTTGTTACAGTAGTTCTATGCTGCTGCTTGAATCAAGGAGAATAGAGTGAGTTGTAGCAGTTGAAAAAAGGGTCACATACATGTGTGAAAGGAATAATTTGAAGCATAATATAGTAATTACTTTGATTCTTAACATACTCAATTATAAAGAAAAAAGGCAAAAAGCAAAAAACAAAAGGATAAGAAATAAAAACAAAAAACAAAAGGCGAAAAAACATTATATAGTTCTTATGTTTTATGAATGAATATTCAGGCATATAGGTATCTACGCATTCTAAAAACTTATACTATATTCTAATCTATGATGAGGGGGAGGGTATGAAGGGGGAGGGGTGGAAGGGAGGAAAAGGTGGGAGGGGAAGCGGGGGGGGGGCGAGGGGAAGAGGGTAGGAGGAAATGTGGGAAAAGAAGGGGAAGGGAGGGGGTGGGGGGGGAAAGGTAGTTTTCTCACCAACTTGTATATTGACTATGTTTATAATCCAACTAGGGAGCCTGAAATAAAGGAGAGGTACATACGTATTAATATCAGAATTAACATTATAGTACCATATCAGTCCACAATACTCAAAAATAAGTATAAATATTTAAGGATTGAGTATTTAGAGATCGCAATAAAAGTCACATTCCCTATTAAGGCCTCTCGGGGATAAAGTGTCCAGTCGGTGTATCCAAAAGCTTTCTCTTTCTTTCAATGTTTTAATCCTGTTGCCACCTCTCCGTGGGGTATTAACTTGTTCCAAGACCTGGTAGCGTAAGGATGAAATCTGGTGGTGGTGTTCCTTAAAGTGCGCTGGGATTGGTAATAACAATTGTTCAGTCCTAATGGTGGATTTGTGTTTGGAAATACGGTTCCTTATTTGTTGCGTGGTTTCACCAACGTAACAAAGTCCACACGGGCATTTAATTAGGTAGACTACGAATGAGGAATCACAGGTATAGTATCCTTTGATAGGGAATCTTTTGCCCGTGTGTGGATGTGTAATAAAGTTACCCTTAATCACACTCGAGCACTGTGCGCAATGTAGGCACGGGAAGGTGCCATATTTCGGATTTTGTAAAAAACGTTGCTTAGGTATTTTTTCTAGAGGTCCAATATCTGCACGGATGAGGTGGTCCCTAATATTTTGTGATCTTTTATAACAGGTGATAGGAGGAGTCTGGAATTCTGGAATCTCGGGGTATGCTTGTGACAGTATAGACCATTGTTTTCTGATTGTTTGTTGGATTTTTGGAGCCAGGGGGTGATATGTGAGAATGCATGGTATCCGTGGTAGGGGAGTGGTGGTCTGTGGAGTAGTTTGTTTGCATATTGCCGGTTTGTTGGTAATCAATTGGTCAGGGTAGCCCCTTTCTCTGAATTTGGATTTCATATCTGCTTGTCTCTGTTGTAATGTTAATGGATCCGTTACTATTCTTTCTAACCTTGTGAGTTGAGATTTAGGGAGTGACGCTTTGGTGGCTCTAGAGTGGTTACTGGTATAATGTAATAAGCTGTTCCTGTCCGTTGGTTTATTGTAAAGGTCAAATTGAATGTGACCTGATGGATCTTTGAGAACTAGGGTATCTAGAAAACTGATTCTCTCAGTATTGGTTATGACAGTAAAGCCAAGTTCAGGGTAAATGTTATCAAGGTAATGATGAAAATGTAAAGCACTTGATATAGGACCTTTCCACAAACAGAAAATGTCATCGATAAATCGGAGCCATGTTTTCGCGTGCTGTTGAAAAAGATGGTGTGTGTAGATAAACTGTTCCTCAAAGTGGATCATGAAGGCGTTTGCATAGGGCGGGGCTACGTTGGCCCCCATTGCGGTACCCCGTTTTTGAACATAGTATTGATCCCCAAAGAGGAAGTAGTTTTCTTTCAACACTAAAGTAAGCAAGGATAGGCAGAATTCCTGTTGTGTAGGAGTTAGAGTGGAGGTAGTAGAAAGTAGATGTGCTGTGGCTTTGATGCCTTTGTCATGTTCGATGGACGTGTATAGGCTGTTGACATCCATGGTCAACAGAATGATATCTGGTTCTGGTTGAATCTGTTTGATTTTGGAAATGAAGTCATTGGTGTCTAATAGAAATGATCGTGACGTCTTGATAAGTGGGGTAAGTATACGGTCTAAATAAATGGAGAGAGGGGACAGGATGGATTCTGTGGAGGCAACGATTGGTCTTCCGGGGGGGTTCTCTAAACTCTTATGTATTTTGGGCAGGATATAAAAAACTGGAATTATTGGATGTTGTTTGGTTAAATAAGTAGATGTTTTGCTATCTATTATACCTCGTTCTTGATAATGTGATAAGATGGACTGGATTTTGTTGGCTAACATAGATGTTGGGTTAGATGGTAATGGCACATACGTAGTGGAGTCTCTCAATTGTTTTTGCACTTCGTTAATGTACATGGACTTGTTCATAACTACTATCGCACCCCCTTTGTCAGCCGGTTTGATAATAATGTCCTGGTTGGTTTGTAATTCCGTGATAGCCCTTTGTTCTTCTATGGGGAGGTTGTTAGTGTGTTTAAATTTACCTGTCTGTTGGGCCTTAATGATCTGTTGAATTGATTGGTATGTAAAGGAGATATAGGTTTCTGCTGGGTGGTAGGTTCTAGGAGGCATGAATGTGCTTTTTAATCTCAGATCTAAGTTTTTTAATGATAAAGGGTCTGAGGTACTGACTTGTGATGGAGTTGATATGGGGTCTGTCTGGTTGAAATGTGCCTTTAATCTTATATTGCGAAAAAATCGCTGTAATTCTAATTCTAGATGGAATGTATCAAGAGGAGTGGTAGGTAGGGATGAGCGAACCCGAACTGTATAGTTCGGGTTCGTACTGAATTTTGGGGTGTCCGTGACACGGACCCGAACCTGAACATTTTCGTAAAAGTCCGGGTTCGAGTTCGGTGTTCGGCGCATTCTTGGCGCTTTTTGAAAGGCTGCAAAGCAGCCAATCAACAAGCATCATACTACTTGGCCCAAGAGGCCATCACAGCCATGCCTACTATTGGCATGGCTGTGATTGGCCAGTGCACCATGTGACCCAGCCTCTATTTAAGCTGGAGTCACGTAGCGCCGCACGTCACTCTGCTATGATCAGTATAGGGAGAGGTTGCAGCTGCGACGTTAGGGCGAGATTAGGCAGATTAACTCCTCCAAAAGACTTCATTCTGTGATCGATCTGCAGCTGTGGATCATTGAAGTGCTATTATTGACTTGCTCACTTTTTTGAGGCTGCCCAGAGCGTTTTTAGATCACTTTTTTTCTGGGGTGATCGGCGGCCATTTTGTGACTTGTGGTGCGCCAGCACGAGCTATCACCAAGTGTATTTAACAATCGATAGTGTGGTTATTTTGTGCTATATCCTACATCAGCTGCAGGCTGAGCCTGTGTCACCGAAGTGCATTTAACCATCAACAGTCTGGTTATTTTTTGGCCATATACTACATCAGCTGCAGGCTGAGCCTGTTTCACCCAAGTGCATTTAACCATCAACAGTCTGATTATTTTTTGGCCATATACTACATCAGCTGCAGGCTGAGCCTGTGTCACCGAAGTGCATTTAACCATCAACAGTCTGGTTATTTTTTGGCCATATATTACATCATGGGTAAGTTGAGCCTGTCACCCAGCGCCTAAAAAATAGACCTGACATTTCTATTCAACCAAATCTGCACAGTTTTAGCTGGTCAAGTTATTTGTAGTGACCGTCAAAGCAGACTTTTTGTTCTGGGTTGAAAAAGCATTCCCAAATTTGCCATTCTGAAAATAACTAGTTTGTGGTATTTCAGGCCTACTTGAAATCTATCCCAAAAAGAAAATCTTACATTGAAGTTATTGATAGTATCATTCAGAAAAACCTAAGACACACGCTAGCGTGCTGATAGAAGTGTCATTCTGTGATTAAACCTATAACTGTCACACAGCGCAAAAAAAAACAGGTCTCACATCTTTATTCAACCAAATCTGCACAGTTTTAGCTGGTTAAGTTATTTGTAGTGACCGTCAAAGCAGACTTTTTGTTCTGGGTTGAAAAAGCATTCCCAAATTTGCCATTCTGAAAATAACTAGTTTGTGGTATTTCAGGCCTACTTGAAATCTATCCCAAAAAGAAAATCTTACATTGAAGTTATTGATAGTATCATTCAGAAAAACCTAAGACACACGCTAGCGTGCCGATAGAAGTGTCATTCTGTGATTAAACCTATAACTGTCACACAGCGCAAAAAAAAAACAGGTCTCACATCTCTATTCAACCAAATCTGCACAGTTTTAGCTGGTCAAGTTATTTGTAGTGACCGTCAAAGCAGACTTTTTGTTCTGGGTTGAAAAAGCATTCCCAAATTTGCCATTCTGAAAATAACTAGTTTGTGGTATTTCAGGCCTACTTGAAATCTATCCCAAAAAGAAAATCTTACATTGAAGTTATTGATAGTATCATTCAGAAAAACCTAAGACACACGCTAGCGTGCTGATAGAAGTGTCATTCTGTGATTAAACCTATAACTGTCACACAGCGCAAAAAAAAACAGGTCTCACATCTCTATTCAACCAAATCTGCACAGTTTTAGCTGGTCAAGTTATTTGTAGTGACCGTCAAAGCAGACTTTTTGTTCTGGGTTGAAAAAGCATTCCCAAATTTGCCATTCTGAAAATAACTAGTTTGTGGTATTTCAGGCCTACTTGAAATCTATCCCAAAAAGAAAATCTTACATTGAAGTTATTGATAGTATCATTCAGAAAAACCTAAGACACACGCTAGCGTGCTGATAGAAGTGTCATTCTGTGATTAAACCTATAACTGTCACACAGCGCAAAAAAAAAACAGGTCTCACATCTCTATTCAACCAAATCTGCACAGTTTTAGCTGGTCAAGTTATTTGTAGTGACCGTAAAAGCAGACTTTTTGTTCTGGGTTGAAAAAGCATTCCCAAATTTGCCATTCTGAAAATAACTAGTTTGTGGTATTTCAGGCCTACTTGAAATCTATCCCAAAAAGAAAATCTTACATTGAAGTTATTGATAGTATCATTCAGAAAAACCTAAGACACACGCTAGCATGCTGATAGAAGTGTCATTCTGTGATTAAACCTATAACTGTCACACAGCGCAAAAAAAGAACAGGTCTCACATCTCTATTTAACCAAATCTGCACAGTTTTAGCTGGTCAAGTTATTTGTAGTGACCGTAAAAGCAGACTTTTTGTTCTGGGTTGAAAAAGCATTCCCAAATTTGCCATTCTCAAAATTGTGGTGAACGGGAACAATGCGGAAAACATCTAATAAGGGACGCGGACGTGGACATGGTCGTGGTGGTGTTAGTGGACCCTCTGGTGCTGGGAGAGGACGTGGCCGTTCTGCCACAGCCACACGTCCTAGTGAACCAACTACCTCAGGTCCCAGTAGCCAGCAGAATTTACAGCGATATTTGGTGGGGCCCAATGCCGTTCTAAGGATGGTAAGGCCTGAGCAGGTACAGGCATTAGTCAATTGGGTGGCCGACAGTGGATCCAGCACGTTCACATTATCTCCCACCCAGTCTTCTGCAGAAAGCGCACAGATGGCGCATGAAAACCAAGCCCATCGGTCTGTCACATCACCCCCATGCATTTCAGGGAAACTGACTGAGCCTCAAGTTATGCAGCAGTCTCTTATGCTGTTTGAAGACTCTGCTGCCAGGGTTTCCCAAGGGCATCCACCTAGCCCTTCCCCAGGGGTGGAAGAGATAGAATGCACTAACGCACAACCACTTATTTTTCCTGATGATGAAGACATGGGAATACCACCTCAGCACGTCTCTGATGATGACGAAACACAGGTGCCAACTGCTGCGTCTTTCTGCAGTGTGCAGACTGAACAGGAGGTCAGGGATCAAGACTGGGTGGAAGACGATGCAGGGGACGATGAGGTCCTAGACCCCACATGGAATGAAGGTCGTGCCACTGACTTTCACAGTTCGGAGGAAGAGGCAGTGGTGAGACCGAGCCAACAGCGTAGCAAAAGAGGGAGCAGTGGGAAAAATCAGAACACCCGCCGCCAAGAGACTCCGCCTGCTACTGACCGCCGCCATCTGGGACCGAGCACCCCAAAGGCAGCTTCAAGGAGTTCCCTGGCATGGCACTTCTTCAAACAATGTGCTGACGACAAGACCCGAGTGGTTTGCACGCTGTGCCATCAGAGCCTGAAGCGAGGCATTAACGTTCTGAACCTTAGCACAACCTGCATGACCAGGCACCTGCATGCAAAGCATGAACTGCAGTGGAGTAAACACCTTCAAAACAAGGAAGTCACTCAGGCTCCCCCTGCTACATCTTCTGCTGCTGCCGCCTCGGCCTCTTCTGCTGCTGCTGCCGCCGCCTCGGCCTCTTCCTCCGCCTCTGGAGGAACGTTGGCACCTGCCGCCCAGCAATCATGGGATGTACCACCAACACCACCACCTGCGTCACCAAGCATCTCAACCATGTCACACGGCAGCGTTCAGCTCTCCATCTCACAAACATTTGAGAGAAAGCGTAAATTCTCACCTAGCCACCCTCGATCCCTGGCCCTGAATGCCAGCATTTCTAAACTACTGGCCTATGAAATGCTGTCATTTAGGCTGGTGGACACACACAGCTTCAAACAGCTCATGTCACTTGCTGTCCCACAGTATGTTGTTCCCAGCCGCCACTACTTCTCTAAGAGAGCCGTGCCTTCCCTGCACAAACAAGTGTCCGATAAAATCAAGTGTGCACTGCGCAACGCTATCTGTGGCAAGGTCCACCTAACCACAGATACGTGGACCAGTAAGCACGGCCAGGGACGCTATATCTCCCTAACTGCACACTGGGTAAATGTAGTGGCGGCTGGGCCCCAGGCGGAGAGCTATTTGGCGCACGTCCTTCCGCCGCCAAGGATCGCAGGGCAACATTCTTTGCCTCCTGTCTCCTCCTCCTCCTACTCAGCTTCCTCCTCCTCTTCTTCCACCTGCTCATCCAGTCAGCCACACACCTTCACCACCAACTTCAGCACAGCACGGGGTAAACGTCAGCAGGCCATTCTGAAACTCATATGTTTGGGGGACAGGCCCCACACCGCACAGGAGTTGTGGCGGGGTATAGAACAACAGACCGACGAGTGGTTGCTGCCGGTGAGCCTCAAGCCCGGCCTGGTGGTGTGCGATAATGGGCGAAATCTCGTTGCAGCTCTGGGACTAGCCGGTTTGACGCACATCCCTTGCCTGGCGCATGTGCTGAATTTGGTGGTGCAGAAGTTCATTCGCAACTACCCCGACATGTCAGAGCTGCTGCATAAAGTGCGGGCCGTCTGTTCGCGCTTCCGGCGTTCACACCCTGCCGCTGCTCGCCTGTCTGCGCTACAGCGTAACTTCGGTCTTCCCGCTCACCGCCTCATATGCGACGTGCCCACCAGGTGGAACTCCAGCTTGCATATGCTGGACAGACTGTGCGAGCAGCAGCAGGCCATAGTGGAGTTTCAGCTGCAGCACGCACGGGTCAGTCGCACTGCGGATCAGACCCACTTCACCACCAATGACTGGGCCTCCATGCGAGACCTGTGTGCCCTGTTGCGCTGTTTCGAGTACTCCACCAACATGGCCAGTGGCGATGACGCCGTTATCAGCGTTACAATACCACTTCTATGTCTCCTTGAGAAAACACTTAGGGCGATGATGGAAGAGGAGGTGGCCCAGGAGGAAGAGGAGGAAGAGGGGTCATTTTTAGCACTTTCAGGCCAGTCTCTTCAAAGTGACTCAGAGGGAGTTTTTTTGCAACACCAGAGGCCAGGTACAAATGTGGCCAGACAGGGCCCACTACTGGAGGACGAGGAGGACGAGGATGAGGAGGAGGTGGAGGAGAATGAGGATGAAGCATGTTCACAGCGGGGTGGCACCCAAAGCAGCTCGGGCCCATCACTGGTGCGTGGCTGGGGGGAAACACAGGACGATGACGATACGCCTCCCACAGAGGACAGCTTGTCCTTACCTCTGGGCAGCCTGGCACACATGAGCGACTACATGCTGCAGTGCCTGCGCAACGACAGCAGAGTTGCCCACATTTTAACGTGTGCAGACTACTGGGTTGCCACCCTGCTGGATCCCCGGTACAAAGACAATGTGCCCACCTTACTTCCTACACTGGAGCGTGATAGGAAGATGCGCGAGTACAAGCGCACGTTGGTAGACGCGCTACTGAGAGCATTCCCAAATGTCACAGGGGAACCAGTGGAAGCCCAAGGCGAAGGCAGAGGAGGAGCAAGAGGTCGCCGACGCAGCTGTGTTACGGCCAGCTCCTCTGAGGGCAGGGTTAGCATGGCAGAGATGTGGAAAAGTTTTGTCACCACGCCACAGCTAACTGCACCACCTCCTGATACGGAACGTGTTAGCAGGAGGCAACATTTCACTAACATGGTGGAACAGTACCTGTGCACACCCCTCCACGTACTGACTGATGGTTCGGCCCCATTCAACTTCTGGGTCTCCAAATTGTCCACGTGGCCAGAGCTAGCCTTTTATGCCTTGGAGGTGCTGGCCTGCCCGGCGGCCAGCGTTTTGTCTGAACGTGTATTCAGCACGGCAGGGGGCGTCATTACAGACAAACGCAGCCGCCTGTCTACAGCCAATGTGGACAAGCTGACGTTCATAAAAATGAACCAGGCATGGATCCCACAGGACCTGTCCATCCCTTGTGCAGATTAGATATTAACTACCTCCCCTTAACAATATATTATTCTACTCCAGGGCACTTCCTCATTCAATACTATTTTTAATTTCATTTTACCATTATATTGTAAGGCAACCCAAAGTTGAATGAACCTCTCCTCTGTCTGGGTGCCGGGGCCTAAATGTGTGACAGTGGCCTGTTCCAGTGGTGGGTGACATGAAGCCTGATTCTCTGCTATGACATTAAGACAGATTCTGTGCTGACATAAGGCCAGATTCTCTGTTACGAGACCTCTCTCCTCTGCCTGGGTGCCTGGGCCTAAATGTGTGACAGTGGCCTGTTCCAGTGGTGGGTGACGTGATGCCTGATTCTCTGCTATGACATGAAGACAGATTCTGTGCTGACATAAGTCCAGATTCTCTGTTACAGGACCTCTCTCCTCTGTCTGGGTGCCGGGGCCTAAATGTGTGACAGTGGCCTGTTCCAGTGGTGGGTGACGTGAAGCTTGATTCTCTGCTATGACATGAAGACAGATTCTGCGCTGACATAAGGCCAGATTCTCTGTTACGGGACCGCTCTCCTCTGTCCGGGTGCCGGGGCCTAAATGTGTGACAGTGGCCTGTTCCAGTGGTGGGTGACGTGAAGCCTGATTCTCTGCTATGACATGAAGACTGATTCTGCGCTGACATGAAGCCAGATTCTCTGCTATGGCATGAAGAGACTGATTCTCTGCTGACATGAAGCCAGATTCTTTGCTATGGCATGAAGAGACTGATTCTCTGCTGACGTGAAGCCAGATTCTCTGCTATGGGACCTCTGTCCAATTGATATTGGTTCATTTTTATTTTTTTAATTTTAATTTTAATTCATTTCCCTATCCAAATTTGTTTGCAGGGGATTTACCTACATGTTGCTGCCTTTTGCAGCCCTCTAGCTCTTTCCTGGGCTGTTTTACAGCCTTTTTAGTGCCCAAAAGTTCGGGTCCCCATTGACTTCAATGGGGTTCGGGTTCGGGACGAAGTTCGGGTCGGGTTCGGATCCCGAACCCGAACATTTCCGGGAAGTTCGGCCGAACTTCTCGAACCCGAACATCCAGGTGTTCGCTCAACTCTAGTGGTAGGGCAAAAGGTTAATCCTTTTTGCAAAACTGAGATGTGTGCTGGAGATAAGTTCATGGAGGAAATATTTACGACTAAGTTCTCAACTTTACCTGAGAGCGAGTCTGTATCCTGTTGTCGGTGTCTGTGCCTCTTGCCCCTCCGCGTTCTTTTCTGTTGTAGCGTTGGCGTGTCCGTCCTCGTCCTAAAAAAGGTTGGGAATTATATTGGTTGTAGGGTCGGTCGCTTTCGGATCCCGAGGAACTGGCGGAGAAGTGTTGTTGACGGTTATCCCGTGGTGGTCGAAAGTTAGGATCCCTCCACCTGTAGACTCGATTGGAGCGGTAGTCTTCCGCGTCTCTGATGAACTTTGTTCTTTTCCTGTTCTCTGTCAGCTTCTGGAACTCAGAAATCTGTTTGGTTGTTTTCTCCTTTAGGTTCGTCCACTCCTCTTGTGGTAATACGGTTGAGAGTTGGTTCTCTGTGGATTCAATCTGTTTCGTTAATTCGCCAATTGTTTGATGAGCCTTGTCTATAGTCAGGAGCATTAAATCAAAAGAGCATTTGTTGAGTATGCTTTCAAAGCGATTGCAAAAATCAGGGTCATCACGAAAAAGTGTGGGACGCAAGTGGGACCGTAGTCCCCTCGGTATGCGACCACTTTTGTGATACTCGGTGAGTGTACTGCAATGTAACTGCAGTGAAACCAGTCTTCGTTGGTCACGTGTGTAATCTCTGGTTTTCCATTCCTGTGAGGGAATTTGTAGGAAATCATTCCCCAGCTGTACCTGGGCGATGATGTTGTTAGTAGCTTCTAGATCATATAAAAAAGTGTTCTGAGACATATAGTCTGGGTGCTGGATCCACAGAGGAAACTTCAATTGTAGGAAATTGTAGAATCCGCACACCTTGGTATGGTGGTGGGTGCTCGCAGAGGACTTCAGTCGCAGAATATATAGAGATAATCCACGGCACACCAATATCTTATTACTTTGCAAATTTATTTTAGGTACACAATGGTATTTCACAAGATTTGTCAATATATGACTAGTCGCGCCATAACTGTGATATAAGCAAAAAATCAGATATATATTTGTAGGCCTTGATATGTCCCAACGTTTCGGTCCTGTCAAAGACCTTTCTCAAGGGATCTGAAAAGGAGTATAAATAAAGGTTTTATTGGCGTCTCAATATGGCGACCATAGTGCACTATTGACCCATGTAAAAAACATAAAGAAATAGGAAGAATTGATATATATATATATATATATATATATATATAGTTGGATTATAAACATATATATATATATATATATATATATATATATATACAGTGGGGGAAATAATTATTTGACCCCTCACTGATTTTGTAAGTTTGTCCAATGACAAAGAAATGAAAAGTCTCAGAACAGTATCATTTCAATGGTAGGTTTATTGTAACAGTGGCAGATAGCACATCAAAAGGAAAATCGAAAAAATAACTTTAAATAAAAGATAGCAACTGATTTGCATTTCATTGAGTGAAATAAGTATTTGAACCCTCTAACAAAAAAAGACTTAATACTTGGTGGAAAAACCCTTGTTTGCAAGCACAGAGGTCAAACGTTTCTTGTAATTGATGACCAAGTTTGCGCACATTTTAGGAGGAATGTTGGTCCACTCCTCTTTGCAGATCATCTCTAAATCCCTAAGGTTTCGAGGCTGTCTCTGTGCAACTCTGAGCTTGAGCTCCCTCCATAGGTTTTCGATTGGATTAAGGTCCGGAGACTGACTAGGCCACTCCATGACCTTAATGTGCTTCTTCTTGAGCCACTCCTTTGTTGCCTTTGCTGTATGTTTTGGGTCATTGTCGTGCTGGAACACCCATCCACGACCCATTTTCAGTTTCCTGGCAGAGGGAAGGAGGTTGTCGCTCAGGATTTCACGATACATGGCTCCGTCCATTTTCCCGTTTATGCGAATAAGTTGTCCTGTGCCCTTAGCAGAAAAACACCCCCAAAGCAAAATGTTTCCACCCCCATTCTTGACGGTGGGGACGGTGTTTTGGGGGTCATAGGCAGCATTTTTCTTCCTCCAAACACAGCGAGTTGAGTTAATGCCAAAGAGCTCTATTTTGGTCTCATCAGACCACAGCACCTTCTCCCAGTCACTCTCTGAATCATTCAGGTGTTCATTGGCAAACTTCAGACGGGCCTGCACATGTGCCTTCCTGAGCAGGGGGACCTTGCGAGCCCTGCAGGATTTTAATCCATTGCGGTGTAATGTGTTTCCAATGGTTTTCTTGGTGACTGTGGTCCCTGCTAATTTGAGGTCATTAACTAACTCCTCCCGTGTAGTTCTAGGATGCTTTTTCACCTTTCTCAGAACCATTGACACCCCACGAGGTGAGATCTTGCGTGGAGCCCCAGAGTGAGGTCGATTGATGGTCATTTTGTGCTCCTTCCATTTTCGAACAATCGCACCAACAGTTGTCACCTTCTCTCCCAGCTTCTTGCTAATGGTTTTGTAGCCCATTCCAGCCTTGTGCAGGTCTACAATTTTGTCTCTGACATCCTTGGACAGCTCTTTGGTCTTTCCCATGTTGGAGAGTTTGGAGTCTGCTTGATTGATTGATTCTGTGGACAGGTGTCTTTTATACAGGTGACTAGTTAAGACAGGTGTCCTTAATGAGGGTGACTAATTGAGTAGAAGTGTCTAACCACTCTGTGGGAGCCAGAACTCTTAATGGTTGGTAGGGGTTCAAATACTTATTTCACTCAATGAAATGCAAATCAGTTGCTATCTTTTATTTAAAGTTATTTTTTCGATTTTCCTTTTGATGTGCTATCTGCCACTGTTACAATAAACCTACCATTGAAATGATACTGTTCTGAGACTTTTCATTTCTTTGTCATTGGACAAACTTACAAAATCAGTGAGGGGTCAAATAATTATTTCCCCCACTGTAGTTGGATTATAAACATAGTCAATATACAAGTTGGTGAGAAAACTACCTTTCCCCCCCCCCACCCCCTCCCTTCCCCTTCTTTTCCCACATTTCCTCCTCCCCTCTTCCCCTCGCCCCCCCCCCCCCCGCTTCCCCTCCCACCTTTTCCTCCCTTCCACCCCTCCACCCCTCCCCCTTCCTACCCTCCCCCTCATCATAGATTAGAATATAGTATAAGTTTTTAGAACGCGTAGATACCTATATGCCTGAATATTCATTCATAAAACAGAAGAACTATATAATGTTTTTTCGCCTTATGTTTTTTGTTTTTATTTCTTATCCTTTTGTTTTTTGCTTTTTGCCTTTTTTCTTTATAATTGAGTATGTTAAGAATCAAAGTAATTACTATATTATGCTTCAAATTATTCCTTTCACACATGTATGTGACCCTTTTTTCAACTGCTACAACTCACTCTATTCTCCTTGATTCAAGCAGCAGCATAGAACTAACAACACTCTCTATTTTAAATATCTTTGATGTTTTTCATACAACCCCTCTCCCTTCTTTTGAATCAATCAGCGGACTGACCCTTAATCGATTATTACCGTTATTCACCCCTTTAGACACAATACAGTACCCATATCTAGAACAATGTTAGACCTCTACTTTATCGTCCCAGCACTCAGTGCGCATGCCCCACTGTGTCCTGCGGCCGCGCGGCTCACATGGCGTCATTGGCGATCATGTGACCTGCTGAACCCGGACACAGGTCAAAGCAGACACATGACTTCCGGCCGCACGTCTTAAAACGCCACCAGAGGTTCGCATACACAGCGCCTACACCATGCAGCTTTACCAACCGGCCACGGTAAGTTCATGCACTGCTACAGATTGAGGTGTTATATACCCATATCCAAATCGCCACTCCATTTATCTATAGATATATTGTTACTTAAACTCACCATACCAAATGTTACCTATCTATTAGATTGATTCCAAAATTTTGACTTATACCTTACTGATGAGTAAGGGTTCATGCTCCAGCCCTATTCTGTTCATTATGTCCTCTTTTTATTAGAAACAGTACTTACTCGACCAGTCATATACCCCCAATATCCCTCCTACTTTACCTACCTTCTACTCTCTCTTTACCAATGTTATAAATCTGAGACCTATATATTTGTATGCGGCTGTATGTGCATTGGTGTGTGTGTATGTGTATGTATGTGCGTGTGTACTAGCGTGCACATGTGCATGCATATATGTATATACATACATGCATATATATATATATATATATATATATATATATATATATCAATTCTTCCTATTTCTTTATGTTTTTTACATGGGTCAATAGTGCACTATGGTCGCCATATTGAGACGCCAATAAAACCTTTATTTATACTCCTTTTCAGATCCCTTGAGAAAGGTCTTTGACAGGACCGAAACGTTGGGACATATCAAGGCCTACAAATATATATGTGATTTTTTGCTTATATCACAGTTATGGCGCGACTAGTCATATATTGACCAATCTTGTGAAATACCATTGTGTACCTAAAATAAATTTGCAAAGTAATAAGATATTGGTGTGCCGTGGATTATCTCTATATATTCTGCGACTGAAGTCCTCTGCGAGCACCCACCACCATACCAAGGTGTGCGGATTCTACAATTTCCTACAATTGATTCTCTGCTATGACATGAAGACTGATTCTCTGCTGACATGAAGCCTGAATCTCTGTTATGGGACCTCTCTCCTCTGCCTGGGCCTAAATATGTGACAGTGGCCTGTTCCAGTGGTGGGTGACGTGAAGCCTGATTCTCTGCTATGACATGAAGACTGATTCTGTGCTGACATGAAGCCAGATTCTCTGTTACGGGACCTCTCTCCTCTGTCTGGGTGCCTGGGCCTAAATATGTGACAGTGGCCTGTTCCAGTGGTGGGTGACGTGAAGCCTGATTCTCTGCTATGACATGAAGACTGATTCTGTGCTGACATGAAGCCAGATTCTCTGTTACGGGACCTCTCTCCTCTGTCTGGGTGCCTGGGCCTAAATATGTGACAGTGGCCTGTTCCAGTGGTGGGTGACGTGAAGCCTGATTCTCTGCTATGACATGAAGACTGATTCTCTGCTGACATGAAGCCTGAATCTCTGTTATGGGACCTCTCTCCTCTGCCTGGGCCTAAATATGTGACAGTGGCCTGTTCCAGTGGTGGGTGACGTGAAGCCTGATTCTCTGCTATGACATGAAGACTGATTCTGTGCTGACATGAAGCCAGATTCTCTGTTACGGGACCTCTCTCCTCTGTCTGGGTGCCTGGGCCTAAATATGTGACAGTGGCCTGTTCCAGTGGTGGGTGACGTGAAGCCTGATTCTCTGCTATGACATGAAGACTGATTCTCTGCTGACATGAAGCCTGAATCTCTGTTATGGGACCTCTCTCCTCTGCCTGGGTGCCTGGGCCTAAATATGTGACAGTGGCCTGTTCCAGTGGTGGGTGACGTGAAGCCTGATTCTCTGCTATGACATGAAGACTGATTCTCTGCTGACATGAAGCCTGAATCTCTGTTATGGGACCTCTCTCCTCTGCCTGGGTGCCTGGGCCTAAATATGTGACAGTGGCCTGTTCCAGTGGTGGGTGACGTGAAGCCTGATTCTCTGCTATGACATGAAGACTGATTCTGTGCTGGCATGAAGCCAGATTCTCTGTTACGGGACCTCTCTCCTCTGTCTGGGTGCCTGGGCCTAAATATGTGACAGTGGCCTGTTCCAGTGGTGGGTGACGTGAAGCCTGATTCTCTGCTATGACATGAAGACTGATTCTCTGCTGACATGAAGCCTGAATCTCTGTTATGGGACCTCTCTCCTCTGCCTGGGTGCCTGGGCCTAAATATGTGACAGTGGCCTGTTCCAGTGGTGGGTGACGTGAAGCCTGATTCTCTGCTATGACATGAAGACTGATTCTCTGCTGACATGAAGCCTGAATCTCTGTTATGGGACCTCTCTCTTTTGCCTGGGTGCCTGGGCCTAAATATGTGACAGTGGCCTGTTCCAGTGGTGGGTGACGTGAAGCCTGATTCTCTGCTATGACATGAAGACTGATTCTGTACTGACATGAAGCCAGATTCTCTGTTACGGGACCTCTCTCCTCTGTCTGGGTGCCTGGGCCTAAATATGTGACAGTGGCCTGTTCCAGTGGTGGGTGACGTGAAGCCTGATTCTCTGCTATGACATGATGACTGATTCTGTGCTGACATGAAGCCTGAATCTCTGTTATGGGACCTCTCTCCTCTGCCTGGGTGCCTGGGCCTAAATATGTGACAGTGGCCTGTTCCAGTGGTGGGTTACGTGAAGCCTGATTCTCTGCTATGACATGAAGACTGATTCTCTGCTGACATGAAGCCTGAATCTCTGTTATGGGACCTCTCTCCTCTGCCTGGGTGCCTGGGCCTAAATATGTGACAGTGGCCTGTTCCAGTGGTGGGTGACGTGAAGCCTGATTCTCTGCTATGACATGAAGACTGATTCTCTGCTGACATGAAGCCAGATTCTCTGTTACGGGACCTCTCTCCTCTGCCTGGGTGCCGGGGCCTAAATATATGACAATGGACTGTTACAGTGGTGGGTGGCATGAAGCCAGATTCTCTGCTATGGCATGAAGACTGATTCTCTGCTGACGTGAAGCCAGATTCTCTGCTATGGGACCTCTCTCCAATTGATATTGGTTTATTTTTATATATTTTATTTTTATTTTAATTCATTTCCCTATCCACATTTGTTTGCAGGGGATTTACCTACATGTTGCTGCCTTTTGCAGCCCTCTAGCTCTTTCCTGGGCTGTTTTACAGCCTTTTTAGTGCCGAAAATTTCGGGTCCCCATTGACTTCAATGGGGTTCGGGACAAAGTTCGGGTCGGGTTCGGATCCCGAACCCGAACATTTCCGGGAAGTTGGGCCGAACTTATCGAACCCGAACATCCAGGTGTTCGCTCAACTCTAATTATGAGGTCATGCATTTTTGATGTCTCCATATGTATATATATATATATATATATATATATACAGTACAGACCAAAAGTTTGGACACACCTTCTCATTCAAAGAGTTTTCTTTTTTTTCATGACTATGAAGGCATCAAAACTATGAATTAACACATGTGGAATTATATACATAACAAACAAGTGTGAAAGAACTGAAAATATGTCATATTCTAGGTTCTTCAAAGTAGCCACCTTTTGCTTTGATTACTGCTTTGCACACTCTTTGCATTCTCTTGATGAGCTTCAAGAGGTAGTCCCCTGAAATGGTCTTCCAACAGTCTTGAAGGAGTTCCCAGAGATGCTTAGCACTTGTTGGTCCTTTTGCCTTCACTCTGCGATCCAGCTCACCCCAAACCATCTCGATTGGGTTCAGGTCCGGTGACTGTGGAGGCCAGGTCATCTGGCACAGCACCCCATCACTCTCCTTCATGGTCAAATAGCCCTTACTTTCAACGTTTTCCCAATTTTTCGGCTGACTGACTGACCTTCATTTCTTAAAGTAATGATGGCCACTCGTTTTTCTTTACTTAGCTGCCTTTTTCTTGCCATAATACAAATTCTAACAGTCTATTCAGTAGGACTATCAGCTGTGTATCCACCTGACTTCTCCTCAACGCAACTGATGATCCCAACCCCATTTATAAGGCAAGAAATCCCACTTATTAAACCTGACAGGGCACACCTGTGAAGTGAAAACCATTTCAGGGGACTACCTCTTGAAGCTCATCAAGAGAATGCAAAGAGTGTGCAAAGCAGTAATCAAAGCAAAAGGTGGCTACTTTGAAGAACCTAGAATATGACATATTTTCAGTTGTTTCACACTTGTTTGTTATGTATATAATTTCACATGTGTTAATTCATATTTTTGATGCCTTCAAGGTGAATCTACAATTTTCATAGTCATAAAAATAAAGAAAACTCTTTGAATCAGAAGGTGTGTCCAAACTTTTGGTCTGTACTGTATATATATATATATATATATATATA
>NW_024400844.1:0-19430 GCF_905171765.1 Bufo bufo
CCTATTAACATACATCATGGTCAGGTCTTTTCCTGACACTTTTAATTACCTATATCCTGGACTTGTTGGAGTTGACTGTCTTCTCCTATCTTTTTGAAATATAGATTGACTTGATGAAAATTTTATATAGCGGCTTTGATGCTTGGCATCGGAACTTGTACATTTCACTTATCTACATCCATGAATAACTATTGTTTTGAAATAACATCTACTCTTTTCAGAAATCCAATTAACATAAACTTACTTCAATGTTTCTGTACCTTCTACAATACCTTCTAAATGATAAATACATGGTATAACATATATATAAATCGATACATTGTTACACTTAGATAACACATTATATGAATTATTGATTAACATATGTTGTAAACTAAATATACCATACAGAGATATATATATATAATAATTATGAATATATAAATTGAACCTCATACAGCAGGTGTGCCTCAAGGATATGCATCCTTATCAAGTAACCTTGTTCCCTCCAGACAGACATGTCTTTGGAAGTTGGTTTACTCCTCTAGATAGTCCCATATCTTTAGTAATAACCTTTAAATACAATGTCCGTTTATGTTCACAATTATTTTTATATAAACTGAACTTGCCATGAACTCATCTTGGCTTCCTCAGCCACATAATAGAACTTTGGTTATAATGTCATTAGATAATATTGTATACATATGAAAATGCACAACAGTATGCAGATAATATTTTAATTTTCTTGGAGAATCCAACATTTCAGCTGTCTCATCTTATGGAAATATTAAATAAGTTTAGTGATATCTCGGGATATAAAATCAACTGGGCCAAATCAGTATTGTTACCGCTTGATCAGGCACCCCTACCGAACTCTACAGAAATCAGGGTATTAAAATCTATGGAATCCTTTGAATATTTGGGTGTAAAGCTGAGTGCAAGTATTCTAGACTTTACGAAATTAAATGTCTCTCCTTTGTTGATTAGATGTAAAAGTAAAATAAGCGTTTGGCAGAAGTTATCGATAGGATAAGCGGACAAAATTGCATTACTATAAATGGTGTTACTTCCCCAGATTTTGTATATTTTAGCAGCTTGTCCAGTTTGGATAGAGGACTGTTTCTTCAACCACCTGGAACGGCTGCTTAATGACTTAATCTGGGGAAGAAAAATGGTATGACTAAAACAAAACTATCTTTGGTTAGTGGAAGAGGATGGAAGGCTATCGGTTCCCTTTTTCCTGGGATATTATTTGGCCTCTCAAGTCCAGTGGCTAAAATCCAGGGGGAATAATATAAAAGAATATCTAGAAAGGGGCTTTAATGGCCCAAAATATATATTTAGCATATTAGAGACAGGATATATTAAAAATAAGGGAAAAAGTGCCCAATATGTCGAATGGTTGATTTGGCTTGGGGAAAAATTTAAAGAATACTAGGAATCTTGAACACTTCACATTTTTCACCTTTGTGGTGTAATAGCAATATGAGAAAATTTCAATTAATTGCAGAATACAAGTATTGGGAAAAGTACGGTATCATTTATGTATCAGAGTTAGTTAAGAATGGGGAAATAAGAGCACTAAAAGAGTTATGCCCAGGAATAAATTTAGACTCAATGAGTCAGTTTCGGTATTACAAACTAAAACACGCTTTTGAAGCTACACAAAATAGGGAATATTTTACCACAACAAAACATGAATTTATAGATTTTTGTTATCAACACACGACAACTAGGGTCACTATCTCTCAAGTCTATAGGATAATAAGGAAGGGGTTGGGTAAAATAGAAAAGTTTAATAGTGAGGAAAAATGGGTAAAGGATATAGGATTAAACACATTAGAATGGGGGAATATACATAAAAATATAAAAAGGGCAAGATTTCTAGTAATTTTAGGATAATTTACTTTAATATTATCCATAGAATATATATGACTCTATTACTGCTAAGTAAGATCTACAAAGAACGAAAATCAAACTGCTGGAAATGTAGAGGCTGCCAACTATATGCATCTGATATGGAGCTGTTCAAAGATGCAATCCTTTTGTAGAGAGGTTTTTGGTCTCCTAAGTGCAGAGTCCCTAGTATCCCTCTCACTGAATCGGAAGTGGCTGTCCTGGGCAGTATCCCATTATCAATTAGAGGAAAAAGGAAAAAAAAGGTCTGGATAAGAGGTCTTGTGGCGGCAAGAGTCATTATCGCAAGAGAGTGGGGCTCCAATAGAGCACCCAATATTATTGAGTGGAAAAACCTATTGGTAAAGATCGAGAGGTTTGAGGAATATGCAATAAGTAACACAATTAGTCGCTGATGGGCGGTGGGTCGCCTGGCTGGGTGTGGGGTGGTGGGGGGAGGAGAGAGAGAGATGAAAAATAATGTATACCCCTTAGGGGGGATCGTTTATGGTGCCCACCGAGACAACCATCATGGGGTGGGGGTGGTTGTTTTAATGTGAGGGATAATCTGAATAGACAATGAGAGGTCTGAGTATAAGTAATATGGAGCTTAGAGGAGAGTTTGGTAATCCCCCAAAATAGAACAGATTGCTTACTATTTTTGTACTGTTTCTGTTTATAGTGATTTATAATTTATTATAATGCAGAGTGTATATTGATGAACTCAGATTTTGTATTGTCAAATTGCATTTTAATTTTGTATTATGAAAGGAATAAAAATATTTATAAAAAACAAACAAACACATGGAACGTCACCATAAAGTGGCCTGGGAAAACCATGGCGCTAATGTAGTGGTACAGCCTGAGTCATCTCCTAGTGGGCTGCAACTCTTTTCCAGCAGTCAAGGCTCCACCACCTCAGCAGAAGGGAAGCTGTGTTTCCTTCCAATCATCTACTGGTTATGATGCTCATCCTACTTCCCGTCTCTCATTCCGCCAGCAATCAATCACTGAGGCAATTGCAAAAAGACAACAGTATTCACATGGTAGGGTTCCAAAAGGAAAGAGACACTCAATAGTAGTAAGGCACAGAGGGATCACTGAGCATGCTGACACGGTCTGCTACATAATCCTTCACCATCTTCCAAAAATGTTCCCTCCTTGTGACACTAGGCTGCGCATCAAGTTGAGGGTGCTGGCAGGGTGTCATAAAACTGTCCCAGGCCTTGGAGAGTGTTGCCCTGCCTCTGTTGGAACTGCTGCGTGTTCCCCTAGTCTCCCCTCCTCGACTGCCCAAGGGACTACGGACTCTGCAGCCAGCGTTGTCAGCTGGAAATTTTTGGAGCAATTTTTACACAAGGACCTTCTGGTATTGCACCATTTCGCTCATCCTCTCCACCACAGGAATGAGAGATGAGAAGTTCTCTTTGTAGTGGGGGTCGAGAAGGGTGAAAAACCAGTAATCAGTGTTGGCCAAAATGCATACAACACGAGGGTCACGGGAAAGGCAGCCTAATATAAAGTCAGCCATGTGTGCCAGAGTCCAAACAGACAAGACTATGCTGTCCTCATCAGGAGGATGATCCTCAATCTCCTCATCTTCTTCCTCCTCTTCTACCCATCCATGCTGAACAGATTGAATAAAACTTCCATGGGTACTACCCTCTGTAGCGGAGGCAACTGTCTCCTTCTCCTCGTCCTCCTCATCATCCAATTCGCGCTGAGAAGACCAACTGAGGGTGGTCTGGCTATCACCCTGTGTACTTTCTTCCCCCATTTCCACCTATTTCACATGCAAAGCGTCCACCTTAATTGTGAGCAGCGAGAGTTTGAGTAGACACAGAAGTGGGATGGTTACGCTGATAACAGCGTTATCACCGCTCACCATCTGTGTTGATTCCTCAAAGTTGCGTAAAACCTCACAGAGGTCCGACATCAATGCCCACTCATCGCTTGTGAAGAGCGGAAGCTGACTGGAAAGGCGACGACAATGTTGCAGCTGGCATTCCACTGCCCTCTGCTGCTCACAAAGCCTGACCAACATGTGCAACGTGGAGTTCCAGCGCATGCTCACGTCGCACAACAGTCTGTGAGCTGGCAATTGCAAGAGCTGCTGCAGCGTTGCCAGACCGGGGGAAGCTGTCGATGACTTGCGGAAATGGGCACACACGCGAAGCACCTTTGCCAGTAGCTCAGGCAAATTGGGGTAGGTTTTGAGAAACCGCTGAACCACTAGGTTGAACACGTGGGCTAGGCATAGTATGTGTGTGAGCTTGCCGAGCTCCAAAGCTGCCACCAAGTTAAGGCCATTATCAGACACAACTATGTCTGGTTCTAGGTTGAGTGGTGAGAGCCACAGCTCAGTCTGGTCTCTTATTTTCTGTCACAGCTCTGCGGCGGTGTGCTGTTTGTCACCTAAGCAGATCAGTTTAAGCGTGGCCTGTTGCCGCATCCCCACTGCAGTGCTACACTGCTTCCAGCTACTGACTGATGTCTGACTGGTGCTGCAAGATGATAATTCAGAGGTGGAATTGGAGGAGGCAGAGGAGGAGAAGGGGGAAGTTGCAGCCACTAACGTAGGTGGTGGCGGAAACCCTGATGGAAGTAGGGCCCGCAATCCTTGGCATCGGTAGCACCTGTGCCATCCCAGAGTACGACAGGGTTCCCTGAGTGTGCCGTCAGGGAAATGTAGCATACCTGGCCAAAAGCACTTTTCCATGTGTCAGTCATTAAGTGGACTTTCCCAATAACTGCGTTGGTCAGGGTATGGGTGATGTTACGGGACACATGCTAGTGTAAGGCTGGGACTGCACACCGTGAAAAATATTGGCAGCTGGGGACAGAGTACCACGGGACAGCTGCAACCATCAGGCTGCGGAAAGCCTAAATTGCCACATTTCCAGGGCCAGCAAATTGGAAAGGTGGGTATTTAGTGCTACGGTCTGTGGGTAGGTGGCTGGGTATTTGCATTTTCGTTCAAAGGCCTGGGGTATAGACATCTGTATGCTGCGCTGGGACACAGAAATGGATGTGCTAGCTGATGGTGCTTGCGAAGGTCCAGGTGCATGGTGGGAGGCATCCGGGCCTGCGTCTTGGACAGGGGATTGGCCAGCACGTAACACAGGGGAAGAGGAGGCAGTGGTGTGACCCGCAGACACTGGTTCTGGATAGTGTTGAGCTGCAGGGGTAATATTCTATTTCGCGATATTTCGTTAATATATGGTAGAATATTTGTCATATATTCGTGAATTCGCAAATTCGCTATCTTTTTTTTTTCATTACTAAAATCGCAATGTAAAAATCGCTGAATACGCATGCGCAAAAAGGGGCGTTGCCTAGCAACTTTTTTCAAACTACCCGAAGTTTGAGGTGATTGGAAAAGATGCTCGTAAGCAATCTTCGTGACAGTGAGAAAGAACTCCTGATCAGTGTAAGTAATTTCACATTACACCAGTGTATTTTATTACATTTCACATGTATGTCAGATGTCAGACCAATCGCTTTATATGCAGGTAGAGTGTTATAAAATATTCGCGATTGCAAAAATCGCCACTTATGAATTTTTTCCCCTGATACATATAACTTCATGCTCTAAGTATTGTTGTAAAATCACAGCACTATGTCTGTAGCATGTACGTATGGACAGCAGAGAAATATCTCTCACATGCACATTGCACATCCATTTTTCTGCCGCACACTATATATACCCCCCCCACACACACCCACAAACACAGTCTATAGATTAAAGTTTGTGTCCTGTTGGTCAGGACTCAGGAGAAGCTTTCTTTGTCTTTCCGTCAGTATTTGCTGATTCATTTAGAGTTACCCAGGATGCACGACGGGGAAGCAAACCAGCAGTACACCCCATACTGTATCGTCACTTCACTAGACAGGTACATCTCTGCTCAACTGGTCAATAGTGAGGATCGGCAGGGGTCATATTCGAATTCGTGATATTTCATGAATATTCGTCATATATTCGAGAATTCGTATATTTGTTATATTCTACATTCTTTTTTTTAACGCAACAATCGACAAAGTAATGATCGCGTAATATGTGAATGTTGCACACTCAATACAGGCGTGGGTCAAAAACGAATATATAGCACTATAGAATATAGTGCTATATATTTGTTTTTAGAATATTTATCATTTTTTCCATATGAACACATGATTCCTCCCTGCTTCTTGCTTGTGAGTCATTGGCCCAAAAGCAACTTAAGCAGGGAGGAATCATGACTTCAGTTGGAAAAAAAATGCTGAATATTTTTAAAAATAAAACTAATATATAGCAGTATATTCAATATAGTTCTATATATTAGTTTTTTAGAATATTCGTCTATTTTTTCCATCTGAAGTGAACAGTGTTCACTTCAGATGGAAAAAACTTCCATACCTCCAACCACAGATACCAGATTACTAGACCGCTGAAGAAGGTCCAACTAGGATCGAAATGATTTTTGCAATTATTTTGTAGAGTATTCATCGAATATTCGGGAATTCGAATATCCATTATATTTTCCGTTTTTTTTTTTACTCGAAAAATCGGCAAGGTAATGATCGTGTAATATGCAAATTTTCGTAATGCAAATTTTTATTGCAAATTTTTCAATTGACGAGTAAGGCTACTTTCACACTACCGTTCAGAGCGGGTCCGTCTGATGTCTGCTCAGACGGATCCGCTCCTATAATGTAGACGTTTGGATCCGTTAAGAATGGATCCGTCTGCATTATAGTTTAAAAAAAATTCTAAGTGTGAAAGTAGCCTGAACGGATCCGTCCAGACTTTACATTGAAAGGCAATGGGGGACGGATCCGTTTGAAGATTGAGCCATATTGTGTCATCTTCAAACGGATCCGTCCCCACTGACTTACATTGTAAGTCTGGACGGATCCGCTTGCCTCCGCACGGCCAGGCGGACACCCGAACGCTGCAAGCAGCGTTCAGGTGTCCGCTTGCTGAGCGGAGCGGAGGCTGAACGCTGCCAGACTGATGCATTCTGAGCGGATCCGCCTCCACTCAGAATGCATTAGGGCAGTACGGATGCGTTCGGGGCCGCTTGTGAGCCCCTTCAAACGGAGCTCACAAGCAGACACCCGAACGCAGGTGTGAAAGTAGCCTAAAAACATGATTCCTCCCTGCATCTTGCTTGTGGGCCAATGAGTCATAGCACTATATCGAATATATTTGTTTTTTCAAATATTCTCAATATTCTAAAACAAGAATATATAGCAATATAGCGAATATTCGAAAAAAAACTAATGTAGAGCAATTTAGCTTACAGTGGGATGCGAAAGTTTGGGCAACCTTGTTAATCGTCATGATTTTCCTGTATAAACCGTTGGTTGTTACGATAAAAAATGTCAGTTAAATATATCATATAGGAGACACACACAGTGATATTTAAGACGTGAAATGAAGTTTATTGGATTTACAGAAAGTGTACTATAATTGTTTAAACAAAATTAGGCAGGTGCATACATTTGGGCACTGTTGTCATTTTATTGATTCCAAAACCTTTAGAACTAATTATTGGAACTCAAATTGGCTTGGTAAGCTCAGTGACCCCTGACCTACATACACAGGTGAATCCAATTATGAGAAAGAGTATTTAAGGGGATCAATTGTAAGTTTCCCTCCTCTTTTAATTTTCTCTGAAGAGTAGCAACATGGGGGTCTCAAAGCAACTCTCAAATGACCTGAAGACAAAGATTGTTCACCATCATGGTTTAGGGGAAGGATACAGAAAGCTGTCTCAGAGATTTCAGCTGTCTGTTTCCACAGTTAGGAACATATTGAGGAAATGGAAGACCACAGGCACAGTTCAAGTTAAGGCTCGAAGTGGCAGACCAAGAAAAATCTCGGATAGACAGAAGCGACGAATGGTGAAAACAGTCAGAGTCAACCCACAGACCAGCACCAAAGACCTACAACATCATCTTGCTGCAGATGGAGTCACTGTGCATCGTTCAACCATTCGGCACACTTTACACAAGGAGATGCTGTATGCGAGAGTGATGCAGAGGAAGCCTTTTCTCCGCCCACAGCACAAAAAGTGCCGCTTGAGGTGGACTAAAGCACATTTGGACAAGCCAGCTTCATTTTGGAATAAGGTGCTGTGGACTGATGAAACTAAAATTGAGTTATTTGGCCATAACAAGGGGCGTTATGCATGGAGGAAAAAGAACACAGCATTCCAAGAAAAACACCTGCTACCTACAGTAAAATATGGTGGTGGTTCCATCATGCTGTGGGGCTGTGTGGCCAGTGCAGGGACTGGGAATCTGGTCAAAGTTGAGGGACGCATGGATTCCACTCAGTATCAGCAGATTCTGGAGACCAATGTCCAGGAATCAGTGACAAAGCTTAAGCTGCGCCGGGGCTGGATCTTTCAACAAGACAACGACCCTAAACACTGCTCAAAATCCACTAAGGCATTTATGCAGAGGAACAAGTACAATGTTCTGGAATGGCCATCTCAGTCCCCAGACCTGAATATAATTGAAAATCTGTGGTGTGACTTAAAGAGAGCTGTCCATGCTCGGAAGCCATCAAACCTGAATGAACTAAAGATGTTTTGTAAAGAGAAATGGTCCAAAATATCTTCAACCAGAATCCAGACTCTCATTAGAGCCTACAGGAAGCGTTTAGAGGCTGTAATTTCTGCAAAAGGAGGATCTACTAAATATTGATTTCATTTCTTTTTTGTGGTGCCCAAATTTATACACCTGCCTAATTTTGTTTAACCCCTTAAGGACTCAGCCCTATTTCACCTTAAGGACTTGGCCATTTTTTTCAAATCTGACCAGTGTCACTTTAAGTGCTCATAACTTTAAAACGCATTGACTTATCCAGGCCGTTCTGAGATTGTTTTTTCGACACATATTGTACTTCATGACACTGCTAAAATTGGGTCAAAAAAGTTAATTTTTTTGCATAAAAAATACCATATTTACCAAAAATTTAGAAAAATTAGCAAATTTCAAATTTTCAGTTTCTCTACTTCAGTAATACATAGTAATACCCCCAAAAATTGTGATTACTTTACATTCCCCATATGTCTACTTCATGTTTGTAGCATTTTGGGAATGATATTTTATTTTTTGGGGATGTTACAAGGCTTAGAAGTTTAGAAGCAAATCTTGAAATTTTTCAGAAATTTACAAAAACCCAATTTTTAGGGACCACTACAGGTCTGAAGTCACTTTGCGAGGCTTACATAATAGAAACCGCCTAAAAATGACCCCATTCTATAAACTACACCCCTCAAGGTATTCAAAACTGATTTTACAAACTTCGTTAACACTTTAGGTGTTGCACAAGAGTTATTGGCAAATGGGGATGAAATTTGCGAATTTCTTTTTTTTTGCCTAATTTTCCCTTTTAACCCATTTTTTCCACTAACAAAGCAAGGGTTAACAGCCAAACAAGACTGTATCTTTATTGCCCTGACTCTGCCGTTTACAGAAACACCCCATATGTGACTGTAAACTACTGTACGGCCACACAGCGAAGTGTAGAGTGAAAGGTGCGCCGTATGGTTTTTGGAAGCCAGATTTTGCTGGACTGTTTTTTTGACACCATGTCCCATTTGAAGCCCCCCTGATGCACCCCTAGAGTAGAAACTCCATAAAAGTGACCCCATCTAAGAAACTACACCCCTCAAGGTATTCAAAACAGATTTTACAAACTTTGTTAACCCTTTAGGTGTTGCACAAGATTTAATGGAAAATAGAGATACAATTTCAAAATTTCACTTTTTTGGCAGATTTTCCATTTTAATATTTTTTTTCCAGTTATAAAGCAAGGGTTAACAGCCAAACAAAACTCATTATTTATGGCCCTGATTCTGTAGTTTACAGAAACACCCCATATGTGGCCGTAAACTACTGTACGGGCACACAGTAGGGCGTAGAGGGAAAGGTGCGCCGTATGGTTTTTGGAAGCCAGATTTTGCTGGACTGGTTTTTTGACACCATGTCCCATTTGAAGCCCCCCTGATGCACCCCTAGAGTAGAAACTCCATAAAAGTGACCCCATCTAAGAAACTACACCCCTCAAGGTATTCAAAACAGATTTTACAAACGTTGTTAACCCTTTAGGTGTTGCACAAGATTTAATGGAAAATAGAGATACAATTTCAAAATTTCACTTTTTTGGCAGATTTTCCATTTTAATATTTTTTTTCCAGTTACAAAGCAAGGGTTAACAGCCAAACAAAACTCATTTTCTTATGGCCCTGATTCTGTAGTTTACAGAAACACCCTATATGTGGTCGTAAACCGCTGTACGGGCACACGGCAGGGCGCAGAAGGAAAGGAATGCCATACGGTTTTTGGAAGGCAGATTTTGCTGGACTGGTTTTTTTGACACCATGTCCCATTTAAAGCCCCCCTGATGCACCCCTAGAGTAGAAACTCCAAAAAAGTGACCCCATTTTAGAAACTACGGGATAGGGTGGCAGTTTTGTTGGTACTAGTTTAGGGTACATATGATTTTTGGTTGCTCTATATTACACTTTTTTGTGCGGCAAGGTAACAAGAAATAGCTTTTTTGGCACGTTTTTTTTTTTGTTATTTACAACATTCATCTGACAGGTTAGATCATGTGGTAATTTTATAGAGCAGGTTGTCACGGACGCGGCGATACCTAATATGTATACAATTTTTTTTATTTATGTAAGTTTTGCACAATGATTTCATTTTTAAAACAAAAAAAATGTTTTAGTGTCTCCATAGTCTAAGAGCCATAGTTTTTTCAGTTTTTGGGCGATTATCTTAAGTAGGGTCTCATTTTTTGCGGGATGAGATGACGGTTTGAGTGGCACTATTTTGGGGTGCATATGACTTTTTGATCACTTGCTATTACACTTTTTGTGACATAAGATGACAAAAAATTGCTTTTTTTACACCGTTTTTATTTTACTTTTTTTACGGTGGTCACCTGAGGGGTTAGGTCATGTGATATTTTTATAGAGCCGGTCGATACGGACGCGGCAATACCTAATATGTATACTTTTTATTTATTTATTTAAGTTTTACACAATGATTTCATTTTTGAAACCAAAAGAATCATGTTTTAGTGTTTCCATAGTCTAAGAGCCATAGTTTTTTCAGTTTTTGGGCGATTATCTTGGGTAGGGTATGATTTTTGCGGGATGAGATGACGGTTTTATTGGTACTATTTTGGCGTACATGCGACTTTTTTGATCACTTTTATTACCTTTTTTGGGAAGTAAGGTGGGCAAAATTTCAATTTCCTAATAGTTTTTATTTTTTTATTTTTATAGCGTTCACCGTGCGGGGAAAGTAACATGACCGTTTTATAGATCAGGTCGTTACGGACGCGGCGATACCAAACATGTGTAGGGAATTTTTTTTTTTTCATTTTTAATCAGTGATAAATGTGTTTTTGGATTTTTACTTTTTTTTCACTTTTTTTCACTTTTTTTTTGACCCAGACCCACTTGGTTCTTGAAGATCCAGTGGGTCTGATGTCTGTATAATACAGTACAGAACAATATATATTGTTCTGTACTGTATTTTACTTACATTTTGTCTGAACAGATCTCTGCCTTTAGCACAGATCTGTTCAGCACCATGGACAGCAGGATGCCTGAGAGGCGTCCTGTTGCCATGGGAACCTTCCCCGTCTGCTCAGTAGTTGTCAGAACTTCGCAGACGGGGAAGGGTAAGCACAGGGCTGAGGGGGGCTGTCTGGGGGCTCTCTCCCTCTCCATCGGGGGGCTGCAAAGGCACAGCAGCCCCCCGATGGGAGAGGGAGGGAGCTCCCTCTTACTGTTAACTTTTTCCATACAGCGGTCCGTACGGACCGCTGTATGGAAAGGGTTAAACGGCTGACATCGCATCATCGATGTCAGCCGTTTATACCAGGGTGCCAGCAATGTGCTGGCACCCTGGTATACCCACTAGAGACCAACGATTATACAAGGGGAGGCGGGCGGGGATCGCGATCCCGCCTGCCGCACCGCCCCCACCGCCCACAACTCCCCCCCTGCACCACCCGCCGGCAAAAAATCATGCAGGGGTGCAGGGGGGGGTGTAAAATATATATTTTAGGGACACTAAAGCTTCTGATCCCCGCGGTCAGGGCCCGCGGGGATCAGAAACTGCACAAAGCGCAGCAAACCGCAGGTCTGAATTGACCTGCGGTTTTCTGCGATCGCCGATGCGGGGGGGTCAAATGACCCCCCCCTGCATTGTTACGGGATGCCGGCTGAATGATTTCAGCCGAAATCCCGTTCCGAATAACCCCTGGGGCGCCGGAATACAGATTTCAAGTTATGACGTACCGGTACGTCATGGGTCCTTAAGGACTCGGGACCCATGCCGTACCGATACGTCCTAAGTCCTTAAGGGGTTAAACAATTATAGCACACTTTCTGTAAGGCTACTTTCACACTAGCGTTCGGAGCGGATCCGTCTGATGTTTCATCAGACGGATCCGCTCCGATAATGCAGACGTTCGCATCCGTTCAGAACGGATCCGTCTGCATTAAAACTTAGAAAATTTTCTAAGTATGAAAGTAGCCTGAGCGGATCCGTTCAGACTTTACATTGAAAGTCAATGGGGAACGGATCCGCTTGAAGATTGAGCCATATGGTGTCATCTTCAAGCGGATCCGTCCCCATTGACTTACATTGTAAGTCTGGACGGATCCGCTCACCTCCGCACGGCCAGGCGGACACCCGAACGCTGCAAGCAGGCGGATGCATTCTCAGTGGATCCGCCTCCACTGAGAATGCATTGGGGCCAGACAGATGCGTTCGGGGCCGCTCGTGAGCCCCTTCAAACGGAGCGCACGAGCGGACACCCGAACGCTAGTGTGAAAGTAGCCTAAATCCAATAAACTTCATTTCACTTCTCAAATATCACTGTGTGTGTCTCCTATATGATATATTTAACTGACATTTTTTATCGTAACAACCAACGATTTATACAGGAAAATCATGACGATTAACAAGGTTGCCCAAACTTTCGCATCCCACTGTATATAGTGCTATAATCTTTTTTTTTAATAGTTGTAAATTTTTTCCAATCTGAACTTCAGATGAGAAAAAAATTACAACTATTAGACAAAGAAGATTATAGCACTATATTAGCTAAATTGCTCTTCATTAGTTTTTTTCGAATATTTGCTATATTGCTATATATTCTTGTTTTAGAATATTCTGAATATTCTAAAAAACGTATATATTCGATATAGTACTATATATTAGTTTTTTTTTTTGAATATTCATCATTTTTCCCATCAAAAGTCATGATTCCTCCCTGCTTCTTGCTTGTGGGCCAATGAGTCATTGGCCCACAAGCAAGAAGCAGGGAGGAATCATGTTTTTACTCGCCAATTAAAAAAATTGCGATAAAAACTCGCATTACGAAAATTTGCAATCAACACTACTCCTAAATAGGGTTGAGCGTACCTGAACTGTAAAGTTCGGGTCCGTACCGAACTTTAGGATTTTTGGACCCCGGACCCGAACATTTCCATAAAAGTTCGGGTTCGGTGTTCGGCTCTTTCTTGGCGCTTTTTGAATAGCTGCACAGCAGCCAATCAACAATCGGTTAACTGTCTGACCTTAGAAGCCATCACAGCCATGCCTACTAATGGCATGACTGTGATTGGCCAGAGCAGCATGAGACCCAGGCTCTATATAAGCTTGAGTCACGTAGCGCTGCACGTCACTCTGTTTTTACAGTTGTGTTAAATATTATTCAACCCCCAATGCTGTAAAGGGTTTTAGGGAATTTAGTGTACATTTGTAATTGTGTTCAGAATGAAATCTTACAAGGACTTTTTAAAGAACCAAATGCAACTAAAATGACATCAATTGTTTTTGTAATACAGTATTAAATGTTTTTTTTTTGTGATTTCTTCATTGACACAATTATTCAACCCCTTAAAGACTACCACTCTTAAGAACAGAGGTTCATTCAAGTGTTTTCGATCAGGTATTGAAAACACCTGTGGATGTCAAGGAGCAGCAATCAAGCATAATAAGCACCAATTAGGCAGATTTAAAAAGACTGTGATACTCAGCTCCTTCTAGACATTTACTGGGGTGTTTACAAACATGGTGAAGTCAAGAGAATGGTCCAGGAAGACAAGAGAAGAGGTGATTTCTCTTCACAGGAAGGGCAATGGCTATAAGAAGATTGCAAAGATGTTAAACATACCAAGAGACACCATAGGAAGCATCATTCGCAAATTCAAGGCAAAGGGCACTGTTGAAACGCTACCTGGTCGTGGCAGAAAGAAGATGCTGACTTCTACTGCTGTGCGCTACCTGAAGCGCAAAGTGGAGAAAAGTCCCCGTGTGACTGCTGAGGAACTGAAAAAAGATTTGTCAGATGTGGGTACTGAAGTTTCAGCTCAGACAATAAGGCGCACACTGCGTAATGAAGGCCTCCATGCCAGAACTCCCAGGCGCACCCCCTTGCTGTCTCCAAAGAATAAGAAGAGTCGACTGCAGTATGTCAAAAGTCATGTGGACAAACCTCAAAAGTGTTCTGTGGACTGATGAAACAAAATTAGAACTGTTTGGGCCCATGGATCAACGCTATGTTTGGAGGAGGAAGAACAAGGCCTATGAAGAAAAGAACACCTTGCCTACTGTGAAGCATGGCGGGGGGTCAATCATGCTTTGGGGCTGTTTTGCTTCTACAGGTACAGGGAAGCTTCAGCGTGTGCAAGGTACCATGAATTCTCTTCAGTACTAGGAGATATTGGATGAAAATGTGATGCAGTCCGTCACAAACCTGAGGCTTGGGAGACGTTGGACCATTCAACAGGACAATGATCCCAAGCATACCTCCAAGTCCACTAGAGCATGGTTGCAGATTAAAGGCTGGAACATTTTGAAGTGGCCATCGCAATCACCAGACTTAAATCCGATTGAGAACCTCTGGTGGGACTTAAAGAAAGCAGTTGCAGCGTGCAAGCCTAAGAATGTGACTGAACTGGAGGCTTTTGCCCATGAAGAATGGGCGAAGATACCCGTAGACACTTGTGTCAAGCTATGCTTCACGTTTAAAAGCTGTTATAACTGGAAAAGGATGTTGTACTAAGTACTAAGATTGAATGTCACTTGGGGGTTGAATAAAACTGATAATGATGTGAGCACAGAAAAGACATTTGTGGTTATTTCATTATAAATGTTATGTTATATTTGTCTGACTTACAAGTGCCTCTTTGATTTAATTGTAAACAAGATGACTGAAATGATCAAAATCAATGTCAAACTGGCCAAAACACTCAATTTCAGTGGGGGTTGAATAATTTTGAACACAACTGTACAAGTGTAGGGAGAGGATGCTGCTGGACTTGTCATTTCATCGAGAGAATAGGAGAGAATCTAACTCAGCGATCTACAGAGTAATAAATGTGTGGGTGAGGGGCACATTCGTTTCACCCTGGCCTGAGGCCATTGACAAAAATAAATAAATAACTTTTATAATTCTGTTAGTTAGGGTACTTTCACACTTGCGTTTTTCTTTTCCAGCATAGAGTTCCGTCACAGAGGCTCTATACCGGAAAAGAACTGATCAGTTTTATCCCCATGCATTCTGAATGGAGAGTAATCCGTTCAGGATGCATCAGGATGTCTTCAGTTCAGTCGTTTTGATTGATCAGGCAAAAGAGAAAACCGCAGCATGCTACGGTTTTATCTCCGGCGAAAAAAAACTGAAGACTTGCCTGAATGCCGGATCCAGCATTTTTTCCCATAGGAATGTATTAGTGCCGGATCCGGCATTCAGAATACCGGACTGCCGGATCCGTTCTTCCGGTCTGCGCATGCGCAGATCGAAAAAAAGGTAAAAAAAATAAATGCTGGATCCGTTTTGCCGGATGACACCGGAAAGACGGATCCGGCATTTCAATGCATTTTTTGGACCGATCAGGCATTTTTAACCACCTCCGGACCGCCTAACGCAGGATCGCGTTCCGGAGGTGGCAGCCCTGCGCAGAGTCACGCATATATGCATCATCTCGCGATGGCCGAGATTTCCTGTGAACGCGCGCACACAGGCGCGCGCGCTCACAGGAACGGAAGGTAAGAGAGTTGATCTCCAGCCTGCCAGCGGCGATCGTTCGCTGGCAGGCTGGAGATGTGTTTTTTTTAACCCCTAACAGGTATATTAGACGCTGTTTTGATAACAGCGTCTAATATACCTGCTACCTGGTCCTCTGGTGGTCCCCTTTGTTTGGATCGACCACCAGAGGACACAGGTAGCTCAGTAAAGTAGCACCAAGCACCACTACACTACACTACACCCCCCCCCCCCGTCACTTATTAACCCCTTATTAGCCCCTGATCACCCCTGATCACCCCATATAGACTCCCTGATCACCCCCCTGTCATTGATTACCCCCCTGTCATTGATCAACCCCCTGTAAAGCTCCATTCAGACGTCCGCATGATTTTTACGGATCCACTGATAGATGGATCGGATCCGCAAAACGCATCCGGACGTCTGAATGAAGCCTTACAGGGGCGTGATCAATGACTGTGGTGATCACCCCATATAGACTCCCTGATCACCCCCCTGTCATTGATTACCCCCCTGTCATTGATTACCCCCCTGTAAAGCTCCATTCAGATGTCCGCATGATTTTTACGGATGCACTGATAGATGGATCGGATCCGCAAAACGCATCCGGACGTCTGAATGAAGCCTTACAGGGGCATGATCAATGACTGTGGTGATCACCCCATATAGACTCCCTGATCACCCCCCTGTAAAGCTCCATTCAGATGTCCGCATGATTTTTACGGATGCACTGATAGATGGATCCGATCCGCAAAACGCATCCGGACGTCTGAATGAAGCCTTACAGGGGCATGATCAATGACTGTGGTGATCACCCCATATAGACTCCCTGATCACCCCCCTGTAAAGCTCCATTCAGATGTCCGCATGATTTTTACGGATGCACTGATAGATGGATCCGATCCGCAAAACGCATCCGGGCGTCTGAATGAAGCCTTACAGGGGCATGATCAATGACTGTGGTGATCACCCCATATAGACTCCCTGATCACCCCCCTGTAAAGCTCCATTCAGATGTCCGCATGATTTTTACGGATGCACTGATAGATGGATCCGATTCGCAAAACGCATCCGGACGTCTGAATGAAGCCTTACAGGGGCATGATCAATGACTGTGGTGATCACCCCATATAGACTCCCTGATCACCCCCCTGTAAAGCTCCATTCAGATGTCCGCATGATTTTTACGGATGCACTGATAGATGGATCCGATCCGCAAAACGCATCCGGACTTCTGAATGAAGCCTTACAGGGGCATGATCAATGACTGTGGTGATCACCCCCCTGTCATTGATTACCCCCCTGTAAAGCTCCATTCAGATGTCCGCATGATTTTTACGGATGCACTGATAGATGGATCGGATCCGCAAAACGCATCCGGACGTCTGAATGAAGCCTTACAGGGGCATGATCAATGACTGTGGTGATCACCCCATATAGACTCCCTGATCACCCCCCTGTAAAGCTCCATTCAGATGTCCGCATGATTTTTACGGATGCACTGATAGATGAATCCGATCCGCAAAGCGCATCCGGACGTCTGAATGAAGCCTTACAGGGGCATGATCAATGACTGTGGTGATCACCCCATATAGACTCCCTGATCACCCCCCTGTAAAGCTCCATTTAGATGTCCGCATGATTTTTACGGATGCACTGATAGATGGATCCGATCCGCAAAACGCATCCGGACGTCTGAATGAAGCCTTACAGGGGCATGATCAATGACTGTGGTGATCACCCCATATAGACTCCCTGATCACCCCCCTGTCATTGATCACCCCCCCTGTCATTGATCACCCCCCCTGTCATTGATCACCACCCCTGTCATTGATCACCCCTCTGTAAGGCTCCATTCAGACATTTTTTTGGCCCAAGTTAGCGGAATTTTTTTTTTTTTTTCTTACAAAGTCTCATATTCCACTAACTTGTGTCAAAAAATAAAATCTCACATGAACTCACCATACCCCTCACGGAATCCAAATGCGTAAAATTTTTTAGACATTTATATTCCAGACTTCTTCTCACGCTTTAGGGCCCCTAGAATGCCAGGGCAGTATAAATACCCCACATGTGACCCCATTTCGGAAAGAAGACACCCCCAGGTATTCCGTGAGGGGCATATTGAGTCCATGAAAGATTGAAATTTTTGTCCCAAGTTAGCGGAACGGGAGACTTTGTGAGAAAAAAATTAAAAATATCAATTTCCGCTAACTTGTGCCAAAAAAAAAAAATTCTATGAACTCGCCATGCCCCTCATTGAATACCTTGGGGTGTCTTATTTCCAAAATGGGGTCACATGTGGGGTATTTATACTGCCCTGGCATTCTAGGGGCCCCAAAGCGTGAGAAGAAGTCTGGTATCCAAATGTCTAAAAATGCCCTCCTAAAAGGAATTTGGGCACCTTTGCGCATCTAGGCTGCAAAAAAGTGTCACACATCTGGTATCTCTGTATTCAGGAGAAGTTGAGGAATGTGTTTTGGGGTGTCTTTTTACATATACCCATGCTGGGTGAGAGAAATATCTTGGTCAAATGCCAACTTTGTATAAAAAAAATGGGAAAAGTTGTCTTTTGCCAAGATATTTCTCTCACCCAGCAAGGGTATATGTAAAATGACACCCCAAAACACATTCCCCAACTTCTCCCGAGTACGGAGATACCAGATGTGTGACACTTTTTTGCAGCCTAGGTGGGCAAAGGGGCCCATATTCCAAAGAGCACCTTTAGGATTTCACAGGTCATTTACCTACTTGCCACACAATAGGGCCCCTGGAAAATGCCAGGGCAGTATAACTACCCCACAAGTGACCCCATTTTGGAAAGAAGACACCCCAAGGTATTCCGTGAGGGGCATGGCGAGTTCCTAGAAATTTTTATTTTTTGTCACAAGTTAGTGGAAAATGATGATTTTTTTTTTTTTTTTTTTCATACAAAGTCTCATATTCCACTAACTTGTGACAAAAAATAAAAACTTCCATGAACTCACTATGCCCATCAGCGAATACCTTGGGGTCTCTTCTTTCCAAAATGGGGTCACTTGTGGGGTAGTTATACTGCCCTGGCATTCTAGGGGCCCAAATGTGTGGTAAGGAGTTTGAAATCAAATTCTGTAAAAAATGACCTGTGAAATCCGAAAGGTGCTCTTTGGAATATGGGCCCCTTTGCCCACCTAGGCTGCAAAAAAGTGTCACACATCTGGTATCGCCGTACTCAGGAGAAGTTGGGGAATGTGTTTTGGGGTGTCATTTTACATATACCCATGCTGGGTGAGAGAAATATCTTGGCAAAAGACAACTTTTCCCATTTTTTTATACAAAGTTGGCATTTGACCAAGATATTTATCTCACCCAGCATGGGTATATGTAAAATGACACCCCAAAACACATTCCCCAACTTCTCCTGAGTACGGCGATACCAGATGTGTATATACAGCTTTCATATTCTGTTAGCAAAAAAACACTTTTTTGGCAATCTACATCT
>NW_024400845.1:0-19413 GCF_905171765.1 Bufo bufo
AATGTAAGATTTTCTTTTTGGGATAGATTTCAAGTAGGCCTCAAATACCACAAACTAGTTATTTTCAGAATGGCAAATTTGGGAATGCTTTTTCAACCCAGAACAAAAAGTCTGCTTTTACGGTCACTACAAATAACTTGACTAGCTAAAACTGTGCAGATTTGGTTGAATAGAGATGTGAGACCTTTTTTTTTTGCGCTGTGTGACAGTTATAGGTTTAATCACAGAATGACACTTCTATCAGCACGCTAGCGTGTGTCTTAGGTTTTTCTGAATGACACTATCAATACCTTCAATGTAAGATTTTCTTTTTGGGATAGATTTCAAGTAGGCCTCAATACCACAAACTAGTTATTTTCAGAATGGCAAATTTGGGAATGCTTTTTCAACCCAGAACAAAAAGTCTGCTTTTACGGTCACTACAAATAACAGACCATAAAACTGTGCAGATTTGGTTGAATAGAGATGTAGACCTGTTTTTTTTTTTGCGCTGTGTGACAGTTATAGGTTTAATCACAGAATGACACTTCTATCAGCACACTAGCGTGTGTCTTAGGTTTTTCTGAATGACACTATCAATACCTTCAATGTAAGATTTTCTTTTGGGATAGATTTCAAGTAGGCCTCAAATACACAAACTAGTTATTTTCAGAATGGCAAATTTGGGAATGCTTTTTCAACCCAGAACAAAAAGTCTGCTTTTACGGTCACTACAAATAACTTGACCAGCTAAAACTGTGCAGATTTGGTTGAATAGAGATGTGAGACCTGTTTTTTTTTGCGCTGTGTGACAGTTATAGGTTTAATCACAGAATGACACTTCTATCAGCACGCTAGCGTGTGTCTTAGGTTTTTCTGAATGACACTATCAATACCTTCAATGTAAGATTTTCTTTTTGGGATAGATTTCAAGTAGGCCTCAAATACCACAAACTAGTTATTTTCAGAATGGCAAATTTGGGAATGCTTTTTCAACCCAGAACAAAAAGTCTGCTTTTACGGTCACTACAAATAACTTGACCAGCTAAAACTGTGCAGATTTGGTTGAATAGAGATGTGAGACCTGTTTTTTTTTGCGCTGTGTGACAGTTATAGGTTTAATCACAGAATGACACTTCTATCAGCACGCTAGCGTGTGTCTTAGGTTTTTCTGAATGACACTATCAATACCTTCAATGTAAGATTTTCCTTTTGGCATAGATTTCAAGTAGGCCTCAAATACCACAAACTAGTTATTTTCAGAATGGCAAATTTGGGAATGCTTTTTCAACCCAGAACAAAAAGTCTGCTTTTACGGTCACTACAAATAACTTGACCAGCTAAAACTGTGCAGATTTGGTTGAATAGAGATGTGAGACCTGTTTTTTTTTGCGCTGTGTGACAGTTATAGGTTTAATCACAGAATGACACTTCTATCAGCACGCTAGCGTGTGTCTTAGGTTTTTCTGAATGACACTATCAATACCTTCAATGTAAGATTTTCTTTTTGGGATAGATTTCAAGTAGGCCTCAAATACCACAAACTAGTTATTTTCAGAATGGCAAATTTGGGAATGCTTTTTCAACCCAGAACAAAAAGTCTGCTTTTACGGTCACTACAAATAACTTGACCATAGCTAAAACTGTGCAGATTTGGTTGAATAGAGATGTGAGACTGTTTTTTTTTGCGCTGTGTGACAGTTATAGTTTAATCACAGAATGACACTTCTATCAGCACGCTAGCGTGTGTCTTAGGTTTTTCTGAATGACACTATCAATACCTTCAATGTAAGATTTTCTTTTTGGGATAGATTTCAAGTAGGCCTCAAATACCACAAACTAGTTATTTTCAGAATGGCAAATTTGGGAATGCTTTTTCAACCCAGAACAAAAAGTCTGCTTTTACGGTCACTACAAATAACTTGACCAGCTAAAACTGTGCAGATTTGGTTGAATAGAGATGTGAGACCTGTTTTTTTTTGCGCTGTGTGTCAGTTATAGGTTTAATCACAGAATGACACTTCTATCAGCACACTAGAGTGTGTCTTAGGTTTTTCTGAATGACACTATCAATACCTTCAATGTAAGATTTTCTTTTTGGGATAGATTTCAAGTAGGCCTCAAATACCACAAACTAGTTATTTTCAGAATGGCAAATTTGGGAATGCTTTTTCAACCCAGAACAAAAAGTCTGCTTTTACGGTCACTTCAAATAACTTGACCAGCTAAAACTGTGCAGATTTGGTTGAATAGAGATGTGAGACCTGTTTTTTTTTTGCGCTGTGTGACAGTTATAGGTTTAATCACAGAATGACACTTCTATCAGCACGCTAGCGTGTGTCTTAGGTTTTTCTGAATGACACTATCAATACCTTCAATGTAAGATTTTCTTTTTGGGATAGATTTCAAGTAGGCCTCAAATACCACAAACTAGTTATTTTCAGAATGGCAAATTTGGGAATGCTTTTTCAACCCAGAACAAAAAGTCTGCTTTTACGGTCACTACAAATAACTTGACCAGCTAAAACTGTGCAGATTTGGTTGAATAGAGATGTGAGACCTGTTTTTTTTTGCGCTGTGTGACAGTTATAGGTTTAATCACAGAATGACACTTCTATCAGCACGCTAGCGTGTGTCTTAGGTTTTTCTGAATGACACTATCAATACCTTCAATGTAAGATTTTCTTTTTGGGATTGATTTCAAGTAGGCCTCAAATACCACAAACTAGTTATTTTCAGAATGGCAAATTTGGGAATGCTTTTTCAACCCAGAACAAAAAGTCTGCTTTTACGGTCACTACAAATAACTTGACCAGCTAAAACTGTGCAGATTTGGTTGAATAGAGATGTGAGACCTGTTTTTTTTTGCGCTGTGTGACAGTTATAGGTTTAATCACAGAATGACACTTCTATCAGCACGCTAGCGTGTGTCTTAGGTTTTTCTGAATGACACTATCAATACCTTCAATGTAAGATTTTCTTTTTGGGATAGATTTCAAGTAGGCCTCAAATACCACAAACTAGTTATTTTCAGAATGGCAAATTTGGGAATGCTTTTTCAACCCAGAACAAAAAGTCTGCTTTTACGGTCACTACAAATAACTTGACCTAGCTAAAACTGTGCAGATTTGGTTGAATAGAGATGTGAGACCTGTTTTTTTTTGCGCTGTGTGACAGTTATAGGTTTAATCACAGAATGACACTTCTATCAGCACGCTAGCGTGTGTCTTAGGTTTTTCTGAATGACACTATCAATACCTTCAATGTAAGATTTTCTTTTTGGGATAGATTTCAAGTAGGCCTCAAATACCACAAACTAGTTATTTTCAGAATGGCAAATTTGGGAATGCTTTTTCAACCCAGAACAAAAAGTCTGCTTTTACGGTCACTACAAATAACTTGACCAGCTAAAACTGTGCAGATTTGGTTGAATAGAGATGTGAGACCTGTTTTTTTTTTGCGCTGTGTGTCAGTTATAGGTTTAATCACAGAATGACACTTCTATCAGCACACTAGAGTGTGTCTTAGGTTTTTCTGAATGACACTATCAATACCTTCAATGTAAGATTTTCTTTTTGGGATAGATTTCAAGTAGGCCTCAAATACCACAAACTAGTTATTTTCAGAATGGCAAATTTGGGAATGCTTTTTCAACCCAGAACAAAAAGTCTGCTTTTACGGTCACTTCAAATAACTTGACCAGCTAAAACTGTGCAGATTTGGTTGAATAGAGATGTGAGACCTGTTTTTTTTTGCGCTGTGTGACAGTTATAGGTTTAATCACAGAATGACACTTCTATCAGCACGCTAGCGTGTGTCTTAGGTTTTTCTGAATGACACTATCAATACCTTCAATGTAAGATTTTCTTTTTGGGATAGATTTCAAGTAGGCCTCAAATACCACAAACTAGTTATTTTCAGAATGGCAAATTTGGGAATGCTTTTTCAACCCAGAACAAAAAGTCTGCTTTTACGGTCACTACAAATAACTTGACCAGCTAAAACTGTGCAGATTTGGTTGAATAGAGATGTGAGACCTGTTTTTTTTTGCGCTGTGTGACAGTTATAGGTTTAATCACAGAATGACACTTCTATCAGCACGCTAGCGTGTGTCTTAGGTTTTTCTGAATGACACTATCAATACCTTCAATGTAAGATTTTCTTTTTGGATAGATTTCAAGTAGGCCTCAAATACCACAAACTAGTTATTTTCAGAATGGCAAATTTGGGAATGCTTTTTCAACCCAGAACAAAAAGTCTGCTTTTACGGTCACTACAAATAACTTGACCAGCTAAAACTGTGCAGATTTGGTTGAATAGAGATGTGAGACCTGTTTTTTTTTGCGCTGTGTGACAGTTATAGGTTTAATCACAGAATGACACTTCTATCAGCACGCTAGCGTGTGTCTTAGGTTTTTCTGAATGACACTATCAATACCTTCAATGTAAGATTTTCTTTTTGGGATAGATTTCAAGTAGGCCTCAAATACCACAAACTAGTTATTTTCAGAATGGCAAATTTGGGAATGCTTTTCAACCCAGAACAAAAAGTCTGCTTTTACGGTCACTACAAATAACTTGACCAGCTAAAACTGTGCAGATTTGGTTGAATAGAGATGTGAGACCTGTTTTTTTTTGCGCTGTGTGACAGTTATAGGTTTAATCACAGAATGACACTTCTATCAGCACGCTAGCGTGTGTCTTAGGTTTTTCTGAATGACACTATCAATACCTTCAATGTAAGATTTTCTTTTTGGGATAGATTTCAAGTAGGCCTCAAATACCACAAACTAGTTATTTTCAGAATGGCAAATTTGGGAATGCTTTTTCAACCCAGAACAAAAAGTCTGCTTTTACGGTCACTACAAATAACTTGACCAGCTAAAACTGTGCAGATTTGGTTGAATAGAGATGTGAGACCTGTTTTTTTTTTGCGCTGTGTGACAGTTATAGGTTTAATCACAGAATGACACTTCTATCAGCACGCTAGCGTGTGTCTTAGGTTTTTCTGAATGACACTATCAATACCTTCAATGTAAGATTTTCTTTTTGGGATAGATTTCAAGTAGGCCTCAAATACCACAAACTAGTTATTTTCAGAATGGCAAATTTGGGAATGCTTTTTCAACCCAGAACAAAAAGTCTGCTTTTACGGTCACTACAAATAACTTGACCAGCTAAAACTGTGCAGATTTGGTTGAATAGAGATGTGAGACCTGTTTTTTTTTGCGCTGTGTGACAGTTATAGGTTTAATCACAGAATGACACTTCTATCAGCACGCTAGCGTGTGTCTTAGGTTTTTCTGAATGACACTATCAATACCTTCAATGTAAGATTTTCTTTTTGGGATAGATTTCAAGTAGGCCTCAAATACCACAAACTAGTTATTTTCAGAATGGCAAATTTGGGAATGCTTTTTCAACCCAGAACAAAAAGTCTGCTTTTACGGTCACTACAAATAACTTGACCAGCTAAAACTGTGCAGATTTGGTTGAATAGAGATGTGAGACCTGTTTTTTTTTGCGCTGTGTGACAGTTATAGGTTTAATCACAGAATGACACTTCTATCAGCACGCTAGCGTGTGTCTTAGGTTTTTCTGAATGACACTATCAATACCTTCAATGTAAGATTTTCTTTTTGGGATAGATTTCAAGTAGGCCTCAAATACCACAAACTAGTTATTTTCAGAATGGCAAATTTGGGAATGCTTTTTCAACCCAGAACAAAAAGTCTGCTTTTACGGTCACTACAAATAACTTGACCAGCTAAAACTGTGCAGATTTGGTTGAATAGAGATGTGAGACCTGTTTTTTTTTGCGCTGTGTGACAGTTATAGGTTTAATCACAGAATGACACTTCTATCAGCACGCTAGCGTGTGTCTTAGGTTTTTCTGAATGACACTATCAATACCTTCAATGTAAGATTTTCTTTTTGGGATAGATTTCAAGTAGGCCTCAAATACCACAAACTAGTTATTTTGAGAATGGCAAATTTGGGAATGCTTTTTCAACCCAGAACAAAAAGTCTGCTTTTACGGTCACTACAAATAACTTGACCAGCTAAAACTGTGCAGATTTGGTTGAATAGAGATGTGAGACCTGTTTTTTTTTGCGCTGTGTGACAGTTATAGGTTTAATCACAGAATGACACTTCTATCAGCACGCTAGCGTGTGTCTTAGGTTTTTCTGAATGACACTATCAATACCTTCAATGTAAGATTTTCTTTTTGGGATAGATTTCAAGTAGGCCTCAAATACCACAAACTAGTTATTTTCAGAATGGCAAATTTGGGAATGCTTTTTCAACCCAGAACAAAAAGTCTGCTTTTACGGTCACTACAAATAACTTGACCAGCTAAAACTGTGCAGATTTGGTTGAATAGAGATGTGAGACCTGTTTTTTTTTGCGCTGTGTGACAGTTATAGGTTTAATCACAGAATGACACTTCTATCAGCACGCTAGCGTGTGTCTTAGGTTTTTCTGAATGACACTATCAATACCTTCAATGTAAGATTTTCTTTTTGGGATAGATTTCAAGTAGGCCTCAAATACCACAAACTAGTTATTTTCAGAATGGCAAATTTGGGAATGCTTTTTCAACCCAGAACAAAAAGTCTGCTTTTACGGTCACTACAAATAACTTGACCAGCTAAAACTGTGCAGATTTGGTTGAATAGAGATGTGAGACCTGTTTTTTTTTGCGCTGTGTGACAGTTATAGGTTTAATCACAGAATGACACTTCTATCAGCACGCTAGCGTGTGTCTTAGGTTTTTCTGAATGACACTATCAATACCTTCAATGTAAGATTTTCTTTTTGGGATAGATTTCAAGTAGGCCTCAAATACCACAAACTAGTTATTTTCAGAATGGCAAATTTGGGAATGCTTTTTCAACCCAGAACAAAAAGTCTGCTTTTACGGTCACTACAAATAACTTGACCAGCTAAAACTGTGCAGATTTGGTTGAATAGAGATGTGAGACCTGTTTTTTTTTGCGCTGTGTGACAGTTATAGGTTTAATCACAGAATGACACTTCTATCAGCACGCTAGCGTGTGTCTTAGGTTTTTCTGAATGACACTATCAATACCTTCAATGTAAGATTTTCTTTTTGGGATAGATTTCAAGTAGGCCTCAAATACCACAAACTAGTTATTTTCAGAATGGCAAATTTGGGAATGCTTTTTCAACCCAGAACAAAAAGTCTGCTTTTACGGTCACTACAAATAACTTGACCAGCTAAAACTGTGCAGATTTGGTTGAATAGAGATGTGAGACCTGTTTTTTTTTTGCGCTGTGTGACAGTTATAGGTTTAATCACAGAATGACACTTCTATCAGCACGCTAGCGTGTGTCTTAGGTTTTTCTGAATGACACTATCAATACCTTCAATGTAAGATTTTCTTTTTGGGATAGATTTCAAGTAGGCCTCAAATACCACAAACTAGTTATTTTCAGAATGGCAAATTTGGGAATGCTTTTTCAACCCAGAACAAAAAGTCTGCTTTTACGGTCACTACAAATAACTTGACCAGCTAAAACTGTGCAGATTTGGTTGAATAGAGATGTGAGACCTGTTTTTTTTTGCGCTGTGTGACAGTTATAGGTTTAATCACAGAATGACACTTCTATCAGCACGCTAGCGTGTGTCTTAGGTTTTTCTGAATGACACTATCAATACCTTCAATGTAAGATTTTCTTTTTGGGATAGATTTCAAGTAGGCCTCAAATACCACAAACTAGTTATTTTCAGAATGGCAAATTTGGGAATGCTTTTTCAACCCAGAACAAAAAGTCTGCTTTTACGGTCACTACAAATAACTTGACCAGCTAAAACTGTGCAGATTTGGTTGAATAGAGATGTGAGACCTGTTTTTTTTTGCGCTGTGTGACAGTTATAGGTTTAATCACAGAATGACACTTCTATCAGCACGCTAGCGTGTGTCTTAGGTTTTTCTGAATGACACTATCAATACCTTCAATGTAAGATTTTCTTTTTGGGATAGATTTCAAGTAGGCCTCAAATACCACAAACTAGTTATTTTCAGAATGGCAAATTTGGGAATGCTTTTTCAACCCAGAACAAAAAGTCTGCTTTTACGGTCACTACAAATAACTTGACCAGCTAAAACTGTGCAGATTTGGTTGAATAGAGATGTGAGACCTGTTTTTTTTTGCGCTGTGTGACAGTTATAGGTTTAATCACAGAATGACACTTCTATCAGCACGCTAGCGTGTGTCTTAGGTTTTTCTGAATGACACTATCAATACCTTCAATGTAAGATTTTCTTTTTGGGATAGATTTCAAGTAGGCCTCAAATACCACAAACTAGTTATTTTCAGAATGGCAAATTTGGGAATGCTTTTTCAACCCAGAACAAAAAGTCTGCTTTTACGGTCACTACAAATAACTTGACCAGCTAAAACTGTGCAGATTTGGTTGAATAGAGATGTGAGACCTGTTTTTTTTTGCGCTGTGTGACAGTTATAGGTTTAATCACAGAATGACACTTCTATCAGCACGCTAGCGTGTGTCTTAGGTTTTTCTGAATGACACTATCAATACCTTCAATGTAAGATTTTCTTTTTGGGATAGATTTCAAGTAGGCCTCAAATACCACAAACTAGTTATTTTCAGAATGGCAAATTTGGGAATGCTTTTTCAACCCAGAACAAAAAGTCTGCTTTTACGGTCACTACAAATAACTTGACCAGCTAAAACTGTGCAGATTTGGTTGAATAGAGATGTGAGACCTGTTTTTTTTTGCGCTGTGTGACAGTTATAGGTTTAATCACAGAATGACACTTCTATCAGCACGCTAGCGTGTGTCTTAGGTTTTTCTGAATGACACTATCAATACCTTCAATGTAAGATTTTCTTTTTGGGATAGATTTCAAGTAGGCCTCAAATACCACAAACTAGTTATTTTCAGAATGGCAAATTTGGGAATGCTTTTTCAACCCAGAACAAAAAGTCTGCTTTTACGGTCACTACAAATAACTTGACCAGCTAAAACTGTGCAGATTTGGTTGAATAGAGATGTGAGACCTGTTTTTTTTTGCGCTGTGTGACAGTTATAGGTTTAATCACAGAATGACACTTCTATCAGCACGCTAGCGTGTGTCTTAGGTTTTTCTGAATGACACTATCAATACCTTCAATGTAAGATTTTCTTTTTGGGATAGATTTCAAGTAGGCCTCAAATACCACAAACTAGTTATTTTCAGAATGGCAAATTTGGGAATGCTTTTTCAACCCAGAACAAAAAGTCTGCTTTTACGGTCACTACAAATAACTTGACCAGCTAAAACTGTGCAGATTTGGTTGAATAGAGATGTGAGACCTGTTTTTTTTTGCGCTGTGTGACAGTTATAGGTTTAATCACAGAATGACACTTCTATCAGCACGCTAGCGTGTGTCTTAGGTTTTTCTGAATGACACTATCAATACCTTCAATGTAAGATTTTCTTTTTGGATAGATTTCAAGTAGGCCTCAAATACCACAAACTAGTTATTTTCAGAATGGCAAATTTGGGAATGCTTTTTCAACCCAGAACAAAAAGTCTGCTTTTACGGTCACTACAAATAACTTGACCAGCTAAAACTGTGCAGATTTGGTTGAATAGAGATGTGAGACCTGTTTTTTTTTGCGCTGTGTGACAGTTATAGGTTTAATCACAGAATGACACTTCTATCAGCACGCTAGCGTGTGTCTTAGGTTTTTCTGAATGACACTATCAATACCTTCAATGTAAGATTTTCTTTTTGGGATAGATTTCAAGTAGGCCTCAAATACCACAAACTAGTTATTTTCAGAATGGCAAATTTGGGAATGCTTTTTCAACCCAGAACAAAAAGTCTGCTTTTACGGTCACTACAAATAACTTGACCAGCTAAAACTGTGCAGATTTGGTTGAATAGAGATGTGAGACCTGTTTTTTTTTGCGCTGTGTGACAGTTATAGGTTTAATCACAGAATGACACTTCTATCAGCACGCTAGCGTGTGTCTTAGGTTTTTCTGAATGACACTATCAATACCTTCAATGTAAGATTTTCTTTTTGGGATAGATTTCAAGTAGGCCTCAAATACCACAAACTAGTTATTTTCAGAATGGCAAATTTGGGAATGCTTTTTCAACCCAGAACAAAAAGTCTGCTTTTACGGTCACTACAAATAACTTGACCAGCTAAAACTGTGCAGATTTGGTTGAATAGAGATGTGAGACCTGTTTTTTTTTGCGCTGTGTGACAGTTATAGGTTTAATCACAGAATGACACTTCTATCAGCACGCTAGCGTGTGTCTTAGGTTTTTCTGAATGACACTATCAATACCTTCAATGTAAGATTTTCTTTTTGGGATAGATTTCAAGTAGGCCTCAAATACCACAAACTAGTTATTTTCAGAATGGCAAATTTGGGAATGCTTTTTCAACCCAGAACAAAAAGTCTGCTTTTACGGTCACTACAAATAACTTGACCAGCTAAAACTGTGCAGATTTGGTTGAATAGAGATGTGAGACCTGTTTTTTTTTGCGCTGTGTGACAGTTATAGGTTTAATCACAGAATGACACTTCTATCAGCACGCTAGCGTGTGTCTTAGGTTTTTCTGAATGACACTATCAATACCTTCAATGTAAGATTTTCTTTTTGGGATAGATTTCAAGTAGGCCTCAAATACCACAAACTAGTTATTTTCAGAATGGCAAATTTGGGAATGCTTTTTCAACCCAGAACAAAAAGTCTGCTTTTACGGTCACTACAAATAACTTGACCAGCTAAAACTGTGCAGATTTGGTTGAATAGAGATGTGAGACCTGTTTTTTTTTGCGCTGTGTGACAGTTATAGGTTTAATCACAGAATGACACTTCTATCAGCACGCTAGCGTGTGTCTTAGGTTTTTCTGAATGACACTATCAATACCTTCAATGTAAGATTTTCTTTTTGGGATAGATTTCAAGTAGGCCTCAAATACCACAAACTAGTTATTTTCAGAATGGCAAATTTGGGAATGCTTTTTCAACCCAGAACAAAAAGTCTGCTTTTACGGTCACTACAAATAACTTGACCAGCTAAAACTGTGCAGATTTGGTTGAATAGAGATGTGAGACCTGTTTTTTTTTGCGCTGTGTGACAGTTATAGGTTTAATCACAGAATGACACTTCTATCAGCACGCTAGCGTGTGTCTTAGGTTTTTCTGAATGACACTATCAATACCTTCAATGTAAGATTTTCTTTTTGGGATAGATTTCAAGTAGGCCTCAAATACCACAAACTAGTTATTTTCAGAATGGCAAATTTGGGAATGCTTTTTCAACCCAGAACAAAAAGTCTGCTTTTACGGTCACTACAAATAACTTGACCAGCTAAAACTGTGCAGATTTGGTTGAATAGAGATGTGAGACCTGTTTTTTTTTGCGCTGTGTGACAGTTATAGGTTTAATCACAGAATGACACTTCTATCAGCACGCTAGCGTGTGTCTTAGGTTTTTCTGAATGACACTATCAATACCTTCAATGTAAGATTTTCTTTTTGGGATAGATTTCAAGTAGGCCTCAAATACCACAAACTAGTTATTTTCAGAATGGCAAATTTGGGAATGCTTTTTCAACCCAGAACAAAAAGTCTGCTTTTACGGTCACTACAAATAACTTGACCAGCTAAAACTGTGCAGATTTGGTTGAATAGAGATGTGAGACCTGTTTTTTTTTGCGCTGTGTGACAGTTATAGGTTTAATCACAGAATGACACTTCTATCAGCACGCTAGCGTGTGTCTTAGGTTTTTCTGAATGACACTATCAATACCTTCAATGTAAGATTTTCTTTTTGGGATAGATTTCAAGTAGGCCTCAAATACCACAAACTAGTTATTTTCAGAATGGCAAATTTGGGAATGCTTTTTCAACCCAGAACAAAAAGTCTGCTTTTACGGTCACTACAAATAACTTGACCAGCTAAAACTGTGCAGATTTGGTTGAATAGAGATGTGAGACCTGTTTTTTTTTGCGCTGTGTGACAGTTATAGGTTTAATCACAGAATGACACTTCTATCAGCACGCTAGCGTGTGTCTTAGGTTTTTCTGAATGACACTATCAATACCTTCAATGTAAGATTTTCTTTTTGGGATAGATTTCAAGTAGGCCTCAAATACCACAAACTAGTTATTTTCAGAATGGCAAATTTGGGAATGCTTTTTCAACCCAGAACAAAAAGTCTGCTTTTACGGTCACTACAAATAACTTGACCAGCTAAAACTGTGCAGATTTGGTTGAATAGAGATGTGAGACCTGTTTTTTTTTTGCGCTGTGTGACAGTTATAGGTTTAATCACAGAATGACACTTCTATCAGCACGCTAGCGTGTGTCTTAGGTTTTTCTGAATGACACTATCAATACCTTCAATGTAAGATTTTCTTTTTGGGATAGATTTCAAGTAGGCCTCAAATACCACAAACTAGTTATTTTCAGAATGGCAAATTTGGGAATGCTTTTTCAACCCAGAACAAAAAGTCTGCTTTTACGGTCACTACAAATAACTTGACCAGCTAAAACTGTGCAGATTTGGTTGAATAGAGATGTGAGACCTGTTTTTTTTTGCGCTGTGTGACAGTTATAGGTTTAATCACAGAATGACACTTCTATCAGCACGCTAGCGTGTGTCTTAGGTTTTTCTGAATGACACTATCAATACCTTCAATGTAAGATTTTCTTTTTGGGATAGATTTCAAGTAGGCCTCAAATACCACAAACTAGTTATTTTCAGAATGGCAAATTTGGGAATGCTTTTTCAACCCAGAACAAAAAGTCTGCTTTTACGGTCACTACAAATAACTTGACCAGCTAAAACTGTGCAGATTTGGTTGAATAGAGATGTGAGACCTGTTTTTTTTTGCGCTGTGTGACAGTTATAGGTTTAATCACAGAATGACACTTCTATCAGCACGCTAGCGTGTGTCTTAGGTTTTTCTGAATGACACTATCAATACCTTCAATGTAAGATTTTCTTTTTGGGATAGATTTCAAGTAGGCCTCAAATACCACAAACTAGTTATTTTCAGAATGGCAAATTTGGGAATGCTTTTTCAACCCAGAACAAAAAGTCTGCTTTTACGGTCACTACAAATAACTTGACCAGCTAAAACTGTGCAGATTTGGTTGAATAGAGATGTGAGACCTGTTTTTTTTTGCGCTGTGTGACAGTTATAGGTTTAATCACAGAATGACACTTCTATCAGCACGCTAGCGTGTGTCTTAGGTTTTTCTGAATGACACTATCAATACCTTCAATGTAAGATTTTCTTTTTGGGATAGATTTCAAGTAGGCCTCAAATACCACAAACTAGTTATTTTCAGAATGGCAAATTTGGGAATGCTTTTTCAACCCAGAACAAAAAGTCTGCTTTTACGGTCACTACAAATAACTTGACCAGCTAAAACTGTGCAGATTTGGTTGAATAGAGATGTGAGACCTGTTTTTTTTTGCGCTGTGTGACAGTTATAGGTTTAATCACAGAATGACACTTCTATCAGCACGCTAGCGTGTGTCTTAGGTTTTTCTGAATGACACTATCAATACCTTCAATGTAAGATTTTCTTTTTGGGATAGATTTCAAGTAGGCCTCAAATACCACAAACTAGTTATTTTCAGAATGGCAAATTTGGGAATGCTTTTTCAACCCAGAACAAAAAGTCTGCTTTTACGGTCACTACAAATAACTTGACCAGCTAAAACTGTGCAGATTTGGTTGAATAGAGATGTGAGACCTGTTTTTTTTTGCGCTGTGTGACAGTTATAGGTTTAATCACAGAATGACACTTCTATCAGCACGCTAGCGTGTGTCTTAGGTTTTTCTGAATGACACTATCAATACCTTCAATGTAAGATTTTCTTTTTGGGATAGATTTCAAGTAGGCCTCAAATACCACAAACTAGTTATTTTCAGAATGGCAAATTTGGGAATGCTTTTTCAACCCAGAACAAAAAGTCTGCTTTTACGGTCACTACAAATAACTTGACCAGCTAAAACTGTGCAGATTTGGTTGAATAGAGATGTGAGACCTGTTTTTTTTTGCGCTGTGTGACAGTTATAGGTTTAATCACAGAATGACACTTCTATCAGCACGCTAGCGTGTGTCTTAGGTTTTTCTGAATGACACTATCAATACCTTCAATGTAAGATTTTCTTTTTGGGATAGATTTCAAGTAGGCCTCAAATACCACAAACTAGTTATTTTCAGAATGGCAAATTTGGGAATGCTTTTTCAACCCAGAACAAAAAGTCTGCTTTTACGGTCACTACAAATAACTTGACCAGCTAAAACTGTGCAGATTTGGTTGAATAGAGATGTGAGACCTGTTTTTTTTTGCGCTGTGTGACAGTTATAGGTTTAATCACAGAATGACACTTCTATCAGCACGCTAGCGTGTGTCTTAGGTTTTTCTGAATGACACTATCAATACCTTCAATGTAAGATTTTCTTTTTGGGATAGATTTCAAGTAGGCCTCAAATACCACAAACTAGTTATTTTCAGAATGGCAAATTTGGGAATGCTTTTTCAACCCAGAACAAAAAGTCTGCTTTTACGGTCACTACAAATAACTTGACCAGCTAAAACTGTGCAGATTTGGTTGAATAGAGATGTGAGACCTGTTTTTTTTTGCGCTGTGTGACAGTTATAGGTTTAATCACAGAATGACACTTCTATCAGCACGCTAGCGTGTGTCTTAGGTTTTTCTGAATGACACTATCAATACCTTCAATGTAAGATTTTCTTTTTGAGATAGATTTCAAGTAGGCCTCAAATACCACAAACTAGTTATTTTCAGAATGGCAAATTTGGGAATGCTTTTTCAACCCAGAACAAAAAGTCTGCTTTTACGGTCACTTCAAATAACTTGACCAGCTAAAACTGTGCAGATTTGGTTGAATAGAGATGTGAGACCTGTTTTTTTTTGCGCTGTGTGACAGTTATAGGTTTAATCACAGAATGACACTTCTATCAGCACGCTAGCGTGTGTCTTAGGTTTTTCTGAATGACACTATCAATACCTTCAATGTAAGATTTTCTTTTTGGGATAGATTTCAAGTAGGCCTCAAATACCACAAACTAGTTATTTTCAGAATGGCAAATTTGGGAATGCTTTTTCAACCCAGAACAAAAAGTCTGCTTTTACGGTCACTACAAATAACTTGACCAGCTAAAACTGTGCAGATTTGGTTGAATAGAGATGTGAGACCTGTTTTTTTTTGCGCTGTGTGACAGTTATAGGTTTAATCACAGAATGACACTTCTATCAGCACGCTAGCGTGTGTCTTAGGTTTTTCTGAATGACACTATCAATACCTTCAATGTAAGATTTTCTTTTTGGGATAGATTTCAAGTAGGCCTCAAATACCACAAACTAGTTATTTTCAGAATGGCAAATTTGGGAATGCTTTTTCAACCCAGAACAAAAAGTCTGCTTTTACGGTCACTACAAATAACTTGACCAGCTAAAACTGTGCAGATTTGGTTGAATAGAGATGTGAGACCTGTTTTTTTTTTGCGCTGTGTGACAGTTATAGGTTTAATCACAGAATGACACTTCTATCAGCACGCTAGCGTGTGTCTTAGGTTTTTCTGAATGACACTATCAATACCTTCAATGTAAGATTTTCTTTTTGGGATAGATTTCAAGTAGGCCTCAAATACCACAAACTAGTTATTTTCAGAATGGCAAATTTGGGAATGCTTTTTCAACCCAGAACAAAAAGTCTGCTTTTACGGTCACTACAAATAACTTGACCAGCTAAAACTGTGCAGATTTGGTTGAATAGAGATGTGAGACCTGTTTTTTTTTGCGCTGTGTGACAGTTATAGGTTTAATCACAGAATGACACTTCTATCAGCACGCTAGCGTGTGTCTTAGGTTTTTCTGAATGACACTATCAATACCTTCAATGTAAGATTTTCTTTTTGGGATAGATTTCAAGTAGGCCTCAAATACCACAAACTAGTTATTTTCAGAATGGCAAATTTGGGAATGCTTTTTCAACCCAGAACAAAAAGTCTGCTTTTACGGTCACTACAAATAACTTGACCAGCTAAAACTGTGCAGATTTGGTTGAATAGAGATGTGAGACCTGTTTTTTTTTTTGCGCTGTGTGACAGTTATAGGTTTAATCACAGAATGACACTTCTATCAGCACGCTAGCGTGTGTCTTAGGTTTTTCTGAATGACACTATCAATACCTTCAATGTAAGATTTTCTTTTTGGGATAGATTTCAAGTAGGCCTCAAATACCACAAACTAGTTATTTTCAGAATGGCAAATTTGGGAATGCTTTTTCAACCCAGAACAAAAAGTCTGCTTTTACGGTCACTACAAATAACTTGACCAGCTAAAACTGTGCAGATTTGGTTGAATAGAGATGTGAGTTCTGTTTTTTTTTTGCGCTGTGTGACAGTTTTAGGTTTAATCACAGAATGACACTTCTATCAGCACGCTAGCGTGTGTCTTAGGTTTTTCTGAATGACACTATCAATACCTTCAATGTAAGATTTTCTTTTTGGGATAGATTTCAAGTAGGCCTCAAATACCACAAACTAGTTATTTTCAGAATGGCAAATTTGGGAATGCTTTTTCAACCCAGAACAAAAAGTCTGCTTTTACGGTCACTACAAATAACTTGACCAGCTAAAACTGTGCAGATTTGGTTGAATAGAGATGTGAGACCTGTTTTTTTTTGCGCTGTGTGACAGTTATAGGTTTAATCACAGAATGACACTTCTATCAGCACGCTAGCGTGTGTCTTAGGTTTTTCTGAATGACACTATCAATACCTTCAATGTAAGATTTTCTTTTTGGGATAGATTTCAAGTAGGCCTCAAATACCACAAACTAGTTATTTTCAGAATGGCAAATTTGGGAATGCTTTTTCAACCCAGAACAAAAAGTCTGCTTTTACGGTCACTACAAATAACTTGACCAGCTAAAACTGTGCAGATTTGGTTGAATAGAGATGTGAGACCTGTTTTTTTTTGCGCTGTGTGACAGTTATAGGTTTAATCACAGAATGACACTTCTATCAGCACGCTAGCGTGTGTCTTAGGTTTTTCTGAATGACACTATCAATACCTTCAATGTAAGATTTTCTTTTTGGGATAGATTTCAAGTAGGCCTCAAATACCACAAACTAGTTATTTTCAGAATGGCAAATTTGGGAATGCTTTTTCAACCCAGTACAAAAAGTCTGCTTTTACGGTCACTACAAATAACTTGACCAGCTAAAACTGTGCAGATTTGGTTGAATAGAGATGTGAGACCTGTTTTTTTTTGCGCTGTGTGACAGTTATAGGTTTAATCACAGAATGACACTTCTATCAGCACGCTAGCGTGTGTCTTAGGTTTTTCTGAATGACACTATCAATACCTTCAATGTAAGATTTTCTTTTTGGGATAGATTTCAAGTAGGCCTCAAATACCACAAACTAGTTATTTTCAGAATGGCAAATTTGGGAATGCTTTTTCAACCCAGAACAAAAAGTCTGCTTTTACGGTCACTACAAATAACTTGACCAGCTAAAACTGTGCAGATTTGGTTGAATAGAGATGTGAGTTCTGTTTTTTTTTTTGCGCTGTGTGACAGTTATAGGTTTAATCACAGAATGACACTTCTATCAGCACGCTAGCGTGTGTCTTAGGTTTTTCTGAATGACACTATCAATACCTTCAATGTAAGATTTTCTTTTTGGGATAGATTTCAAGTAGGCCTCAAATACCACAAACTAGTTATTTTCAGAATGGCAAATTTGGGAATGCTTTTTCAACCCAGAACAAAAAGTCTGCTTTTACGGTCACTACAAATAACTTGACCAGCTAAAACTGTGCAGATTTGGTTGAATAGAGATGTGAGTTCTGTTTTTTTTTTGCGCTGTGTGACAGTTATAGGTTTAATCACAGAATGACACTTCTATCAGCACGCTAGCGTGTGTCTTAGGTTTTTCTGAATGACACTATCAATACCTTCAATGTAAGATTTTCTTTTTGGGATAGATTTCAAGTAGGCCTCAAATACCACAAACTAGTTATTTTCAGAATGGCAAATTTGGGAATGCTTTTTCAACCCAGAACAAAAAGTCTGCTTTTACGGTCACTACAAATAACTTGACCAGCTAAAACTGTGCAGATTTGGTTGAATAGAGATGTGAGACCTGTTTTTTTTTTGCGCTGTGTGACAGTTATAGGTTTAATCACAGAATGACACTTCTATCAGCACGCTAGCGTGTGTCTTAGGTTTTTCTGAATGACACTATCAATACCTTCAATGTAAGATTTTCTTTTTGGGATAGATTTCAAGTAGGCCTCAAATACCACAAACTAGTTATTTTCAGAATGGCAAATTTGGGAATGCTTTTTCAACCCAGAACAAAAAGTCTGCTTTTACGGTCACTACAAATAACTTGACCAGCTAAAACTGTGCAGATTTGGTTGAATAGAGATGTGAGACCTGTTTTTTTTTGCGCTGTGTGACAGTTATAGGTTTAATCACAGAATGACACTTCTATCAGCACGCTAGCGTGTGTCTTAGGTTTTTCTGAATGACACTATCAATACCTTCAATGTAAGATTTTCTTTTTGGGATAGATTTCAAGTAGGCCTCAAATACCACAAACTAGTTATTTTCAGAATGGCAAATTTGGGAATGCTTTTTCAACCCAGAACAAAAAGTCTGCTTTTACGGTCACTACAAATAATTTGACCAGCTAAAACTGTGCAGATTTGGTTGAATAGAGATGTGAGACCTGTTTTTTTTTTGCGCTGTGTGACAGTTTTAGGTTTAATCACAGAATGACACTTCTATCAGCACGCTAGCGTGTGTCTTAGGTTTTTCTGAATGACACTATCAATACCTTCAATGTAAGATTTTCTTTTTGGGATAGATTTCAAGTAGGCCTCAAATACCACAAACTAGTTATTTTCAGAATGGCAAATTTGGGAATGCTTTTTCAACCCAGAACAAAAAGTCTGCTTTTACGGTCACTACAAATAACTTGACCAGCTAAAACTGTGCAGATTTGGTTGAATAGAAATGTCAGGTCTATTTTTTAGGCGCTGGGTGACAGGCTCAACTTGCCCCTGATGTAATATATGGCCAAAAAATAACCACACTGTTGATGGTTAAATGCACTTGGGTGACACAGGCTCAGCCTGCAGCTGATGTAGTATATGGCCAAAAAATAATCAGACTGGTGATGGTTAAATGCACTTGGGTGACACAGGCTCAGCCTGCAGCTGATGTAGTATATGGCCAAAAAATAACCAGACTGTTGATGGTTAAATGCACTTCGGTGACACAGGCTCAGCCTGCAGCTGATGTAGGATATAGCACAAAATAACCACACTATCGATGGTTAAATACACTTGGTGATAGCTCGTGCTGG
>NW_024400846.1:0-10513 GCF_905171765.1 Bufo bufo
ACTGTGACCTGAGGTAGTTGGTTCACTAGGACGTGTGGCTGTGGCAGAACGGCCACGTCCTCTCCCAGCACCAGAGGGTCCACTAACACCACCACGACCATGTCCGCGTCCCTGTCCCTTACTAGATGTTTTCCTCATTGTTACCGTTCGCCACAATAAGAAAAAAATTATTTGGCCCAATGTATTGAATTCAAATTCAGGCCTTTTTTTACAGGCATCTAACATTATCTGGCTATCTATTTAGGTACCGTATTACACTAATACAGGCACAACAGTAACGACAGATTTAGCTGAATATAAATTGTAGGCCTAGTATTTAGGCGCTGGATGACAGGTATCACTTTTACAGACAGAATTAAACTTGGAAATGCACGGTAGCGTGTGAAGTTATTGAGGATGACCCTATCCGCACCTTCAATCTAATATACCCTTTTATGGATAGATTTAACCTTGGCCTGATAGTAATTCCCTAAATTTGTGGTTTCTGCTCTAAGTTGGGAATTGTATTTCAACCCAGAACAAAAACTGTGCTTTGGCAGACACTAAATCGATTGACCAGCCACAGCAGTATCAACAGATTTAGCTGAATATAAATTGTAGGCCTAGTATTTAGGCGCTGGATGACCGGTATACGTTTAAGGACAGAATTCGACTTGGAGATGCACGATAGCGTGTGAAGTTATTGAGGATGACCCTATCCGCACCTTCAATCTAATATACCCTTTTATGGATAGATTTAAAGTTGGCCTGATACAGCAGAAACCACTGATTTAGGGAATTGCTAAGTTGGGAATTGTATTCAACCCAGAACAAAAACTGTGCTTTGGCGGACACTAAATAACTTGACCAGCCTCAGCAATAAACACAGATTTAGCTGAATAAAAATTTTAGGCCTATTATTTAGGCGCTGGGTGACAGGTATACGTTTACGGACAGAATTATTTAAACTTGGAAATGCACGGTAGCGTGTGAAGTCATTGAGGATGACACTATCCGTACCTTAAATCTAATATACCCTTTTATGGATAGATTTAAACTTGGCCTGATACAGCAGAAAAATAATATTTAGGGGATTGCTAAGTTGGGAATTGTATTCAACCCAGAACAAAAACTGTGCTTTGGCGGACACTAAATAAATTGACGAGCCTCAGCAATAAACACAGATTTAGCTGAATATAAATTTTAGGCCTATTATTTAGGCGCTGGGTGACAGGTATACGTTTACGGACAGAATTATTTAAACTTGGAAATGCACGGTAGCGTGTAAAGTTATTGAGGATGACACTATCCGCACCTTAAATCTAATATACCCTTTTATGGATCAATTTAAACTTGGCCTGATACAGCAGAAAAAAAATATTTAGGGGATTGCTAAGTTCGGAATTGTATTCAACCCAGAACAAAAACTGTGCTTCGGCAGACAGCAGACAGTATTACAATTGGCTAGCCACAGCTGAAACACCAGATTTAGGGTACTGCTATTTTGGCCAATTGTATTTTACCCCTCAATAAAATAGCAAGCACAGCCAAGCCCCTGATGTAGGATATAGCAAAAAAAATAACCACACTATTGATGGTTAAATGGACTTGGCCGCCGATCACCCAAGAAAAAAGTGACATAAAAACGCTCTGGGCAGCCTAAAAACAGTGAGCAATTAAATAGCAGCAGTTCAATGATCCACAGCTGTAGATCGATCACTGAATTAAGTGTTTTTGCAGAGTTAATTACTGTCTAATCTCGCCCTAACAGCAGCTGCAACCTCTCCCTACACTGATCATAGCAGAGTGACGTGCGGCGCTACGTGACTCCAGCTTAAATAGAGGCTGGGTCACATGCTGCACTGGCCAATCACAGCCATGCCAATAGTAGGCATGGCTGTGATGGCCTCTTGGGGCAAGTAGTATGACGCTTGTTGATTGGCTGCTTTGCAGCCTTTCAAAAAGCGCCAAGAAAGCGCCGAACACCGAACCCGAACCCGGACTTTTGCGAAAATGTTCGGGTTCGTGTTCGGGTCCGTGTCACCCCAAAATTCGATACGAACCCAAACTATACAGTTCGGGTTCGCTCATCCCTAGTCATCAGTATAAAAAAGGACCTGTCACCACTCCTGACATTAATATCTTTATGCATTCCCCATGTAATAACAATTCTGGAACATCTATTCTAATGGCTCTATGTTGTGCCATTCCTCTATTATTTCTACTAGAAGTTATGAATGAATTGCCAGCAGTCTGCAGTACAGAGGGGAGGTAACCAGTTGGGGGTGTGTACCTGCACAGTCTGAAAATGGCAGCACTGATTGGATGGAGTGAGTCTGTGCAGGTACACACCCCCAACTGGTTACCACTCCTTTGTACCCTTACTGCAGACTGCTGGCAATTCACCCATAACTTCTAGTAGAAATAATAAAGAAATTGCACAAGACAGAGCCACAAGAATAGATGCTCGGGGAATGCATGAAGCCATTAAAACAGGCATGTCAGGAGAGGTGAAAGGCCCTCTTTAAGCACTCAGACAACCCCTTTAATGGAATTTGCTGGAGTTTAAAAAGCTGTTAAACAGTCAAATAAAAAAAATGAATAGCAACCAAACATTTCTCACAGGTAATTTTATGTTACTTAGTGCTTATATTATTACTTTCAACTCTAGATAATATAATCAAATCAATAAAATAAGAGAGTTTACTAGAGGTTACAAAAAGTGAGCAAATTTATGTCAATGGTCATCTTCATTAACAACTCTGGACAGCCTTCTAGAGGAGATCTTTCTTGTGGAGCTCTACAGTTTGGATGGCAGCCCAGAATTCTGCTGGAATTAGTTTAATTAAATATACTTTCCGATGTCTGCAACTGGGGATTAAATACACAAGAGCTGGTAATTGTATGTACTATGTACATGCTTATGTTTAAACAGGTGTGAACAGACTCATATATATTTTTAAGGTGTCTGGCCCCAGACGTTCTGGTTTAGACTGAAATGCCACAGTTGAGAGTTTCCTTGCCATTTGTTAGTTCATCTTTTATGGCGCTCTCTGTGGTTTGCTGCTTGGCACCCATCCAGTATGAGAGAAAATGTCAAATTCACTACCTGAAGTTTGCAGACAGAATGGTAAGACTCCACACTTTGATGCTATTCTGGTCTGTGGCTTGAGAATCTGATCACACATATAGTGGCATATATCTTTGTAAACTGTCTCACATCTCAGTTCATTATCCCAACTGCACCTGCCTGCAGTCCATTACTCATTTTTTTGTACAAAGATTTTATAGAACAGGTGCAAATTAAACACATTTATATAACCCTAACAGTTTAATCATGCGATTGCTTTATTTAGAATGGCATTATATCAGCTATTATCATCATTTGTGGCAATTCATATTTAAGCGTTGCTTTGCCTGCTATTGTCAGATCTCATTTTAAAGCTGTAATTTAACTACATTCAATCTTACAATTAAAGATTCTCTTTTATTCAGGTATAATGAATATAACGTTCTTTATGAATTACTTTTGTTGGATGTCGGAGACATCTGAATATACAGCAGGACAACTATGGAAATTTCAAAGGCCCCCTACAATACTAGCAGATTTTAGATAGTATTCTAATGGCTGCAAGATACATTATTTCCAAAGTAATGTGCAGGTTACAAGAAGGAATATATACATTAGGGCTCATTCAGACGGCCGTAGTGTTTTGCAGTCCGCCAATTGCGAATCCTCAAAACACGGACACCGGCCAGTGTGCGTTCCGCATTTTGCGGACCACACATGGCCAGCACTATGATAGAAAATGCCCATTCTTGTCCGCAATTGCGGACAAGAATAGGACATGCTCTATCTTATTTGAGGGGCTGCGCAACGGAACAACGGATGCGTAAAGCACACGGTGTGCTGACAGCATCTTTTTCGGCCCTATTGAAATTAAAGGGTTTGCACGCGTTCTGCAAAATTGAGGAACGGATGTGGATTTATTCATATGGTCGTCTGAATGAGCCCTTAGGCTGAGTAGGAAATTGATCAGGGCCAGGTGAAAGACTGCCTTTCCCCACCCCCTGCTTTGCAAAGGGAGTGAGTAAAATTGCTGCCCTGTCTGTAGGCTGACTGCTGGGATACTTATGTTGTATGTGTCCCAGCTGTACAGTACAATGACATTGTTGATATACACATGATCTTCCCCCTGCCTGTTTTTGTGCAATGCTCTGCAGACACTTCCTTTACAGCCAGCAGAAGAGTACAGAGGAGAGAACTCCTCCAGTCTATGTAGGGGTGAGGAGGACGGGAGGATCCTGTACACAGCATTTATTTCCTCAGTGCCTGGAGAATAGGAAATCCTGCAGCTGCTCAGTACCTGAGACAGAGCCTCCGACCCTGAGTTTGTGCTGCTGATTATAGAAGGGGTTAAACTTTACTGAAGAATACAGTGGGACCGGAGACACAGGGCAGACAGCTCAGCCAGGAGATAGGGCTATGCTGGGGACATTGCTTGCAGGGCCGGGGCTACCTGTAAGGCGACCTAGGCAGCCGCCCAGGGCGCAATTTAGCAGGGGGCGCTGGCCCCGTGCAGTTTTAAAAAAAAGTGTTGCCGCAAGTTTTTTTTTTTTAAGTACGGCGGCGGGCCCTCCCCCGCACCGGGGCGGCTGCCGCACTGCCCAGAGAGAGGGACTGGCATGAGGGAAGCGCCTCTAATGTAGCGTGGCTGAGCTCTGTTCGGTCTGCGGTACAGGAGCTTTTGTTTCCTGTACCCGGCCGGACTGACAGGAAGTGCTCACTTAGTGCAAATGCTCCTGAACCGCGGACCGAACAGAGCTCGGCCACGCTACACTAGAGGTGGGGGGGAAATGGAATGAGAGTGATAAGGAAGGGAGGGGGGCGGAAATGAGAGTGACAAGGGGGGGAGGGGGGCATGAGAGTGACAAGGGAGGGGGAGGGGGGAATGAGAGTGACAAGGGAGGGGGAGGGGGGAATGAGAGTGACAAGGGGGGAGGGGGGAATGAGAGTGACAAGGGAGGAGGGAATGAGAGTGACAAAGGAGGGGGGAATGAGAGTGTCAAGGGGGGGGGAATGAGAGTGACAAGGGAGGGGGGAGGAAATGAGAGTGACAAGGGAGTGGGGGAAGAATGAGAGTGACAAGGGGGGGAATGAGAGTGACAAGGGAGGGGGGGAGAGAAAATGATGAGACTGACAAGGGAGTAGGGGGAAGAATGAGAGTGACAAGGGGGGGAATGATGATAGTGACAAGGGGGGGGGGAATGAGAGTGACAAGGGAGGGGGGGATGATAAGAGTGACAAGGGGGGGGAATGATGAGAGTGACAAGGGGGGGGAATGATGAGAGTGACAAGGGGGGGAATGAGAGTGACAAGGGGGGGAATGAGAGTGACAAGGGAGGGGATGATGATGAGAGTGACAAGGGAGTGGGGGGAAGAATGAGAGTGACGAGGGGGGGGGGTGAGAGTGACAAAGGAGGGGGGAATGAGAGTGACAAGGGAGGGGGGAAATGAGAGTGACAAGGGAGGGGGGGAAATGAGAGTGACAATGGAGGGGGGAATGAGAGTGACAAGGGAGGGGGGAGTAAATGAGAGTGACAAGGGAGGGGGGGAAGAGAGTGACAAGGGAGGGGGGAATGAGAGTGACAAGGGAGGGGGGGAGAGAGTGAGAAGGGATGGAGGGGGGAGAAGAGAGTGACAAGGGACAGAGGGGGGGGAGAAGAGAGTGACAAGGGAGGGGGGGAGAAGAGAGTGACAAGGGAGGGGGGAGAAGAGAGTGACAAGGGAGGGAGGGGGAGAAGAGAGTGACAAGGGAGGGGGGAGAAGAGAGTGACAAGGGAGGGGGGGGGAAGAGAGTGACAAGGGAGGGGGGAGAAGAGAGTGACAAGGGAGGGGGGGAGAAGAGAGTGACAAGGGAGGGGGGAGAAGAAAGTGACAAGGGAGGGGGGAAGAGAGTGACAAGGGAGGGAGGGGGGAGAAGAGAGTGACAAGGGAGTCCTCAGAGCCAGACTGCAGCCAGAGACCAGATCATCTTATTGTCCTGGTGGTAAGTAGACAATGCAATATGTTTATTATGTAATTGTTTAGTTATTAATACTACAGTCGTGGCCAAAAGTTTTGAGAATTACATAAATATTGGAAATTGGAAAAGTTGCTGCTTAAGTTTTTATAATAGCAATTTGCATATACTCCAGAATGTTATGAAGAGTGATCAGATGAATTGCATAGTCCTTCTTTGCCATGAAATTAACTTAATCCCCAAAAAAACTTTCCACTGCATTTCATTGCTGTCATTAAAGGACCTGCTGAGATCATTTCAGTAATCGTCTTGTTAACTCAGGTGAGAATGTTGACGAGCATAAGGCTGGAGATCATTATGTCAGGCTGATTGGGTTAAAATGGCAGACTTGACATGTTAAAAGGAGGGTGATGCTTGAAATCATTGTTCTTCCATTGTTAACCATGGTGACCTGCAAAGAAACGCGTGCAGCCATCATTGCGTTGCATAAAAATGGCTTCACAGGCAAGGATATTGTGGCTACTAAGATTGCACCTCAATCAACAATTTTTAGGATCATCAAGAACTTCAATGAAAGGTTCAATTCTTGTTAAGAAGGCTTCAGGGCGTCCAAGAAAGTCCAGCAAGCACCAGGATCGTCTCCTAAAGAGGATTCAGCTGCGGGATCGGAGTGCCACCAGTGCAGAGCTTGCTCAGGAATGGCAGCAGGCAGGTGTGAGCGCATCTGCACGTACAGTGAGGCGAAGACTTTTGGAAGATGGCCTGGTGTCAAGAAGGCCAGCAAAGAAGCCACTTCTCTCCAAAAAAAACATCAGGGACAGGTTAATCTTCTGCAGAAAGTATGGTGAATGGACTGCTGAGGACTGGGACAAAGTCATATTCTCCGATGAAGCCTCTTTCCGATTGTTTGGGGCATCTGGAAAAAGGCTTGTCCGGAGAAGAAAAGGTGAGCGCTACCATCAGTCCTATGTTATGCCAACAGTAAAGCATCCTAAGACCATTCATGTGTGGGGTTGCTTCTCATCCAAGGGAGTGGGCTCACTCACAATTTTGCCCAAAAACACAGCCATGAATAAAGAATGGTACCAAAACACCCTCCAACAGCAACTTCTTCTAACAATCCAACAATAGTTTGGTGAAGAACAATGCATTTTCCAGCACGATGGAGCACTGTGCCATAAGGCAAAAGTGATAACTAAGTGGCTCGGGGACCAAAACGTTGACATTTTGGGTCCATGGCCTGGAAACTCCCCAGATCTTAATCCCATTGAGAACTTGTGGTCAATCCTCAAGAGGCGGGTGGACAAACAAAAACCCACTAATTCTGACAAACTCCAAGAAGTGATTATGAAAGAATGGGTTGCTATCAGTCAGGAATTGGCCCAGAAGTTGAATGAGAGCATGCCCAGTCGAATTGCAGAGGTCCTGAAAAAGAAGGGCCAACACTGCAAATACTGACTCTTTGCATAAATGTCATGTAATTGTCGATAAAAGCCTTTGAAACGTATAAAGTGTGTGTAATTATATTTCACTACATCACAGAAACAACTGAAACAAAGATCTAAAAGCAGTTTAGCAGCAAACTTTGTGAAAACAAATATTTGTGTCATTCTCAAAACTTTTGGCCACGACTGTACATTGGAAACTAATTTACCTCACATTAAGGCTCCATTCACACGTCCGCAACGTCCATTCACACGGAGCCGCGGATCCGCAAAACACGGAAAGCGGCAATGTGCATTCCGCATTTTGTGGACCGCACATTGCCGGCACTAATAGAATATGCCTGTTCTTGTCCGCAATTGCGGACAAGAATAGGACATGTTCTATTTTTTTGCGGAACGGAAGTGTGGACCCAGAAGTGCGGATCCGCAATTCCGTGTCCGGGCAGCACATCGTGCTGCCCCATAGGAATGAATGGGTCCGCAATTCCGTTCCGCAAAATGCAGAACGAAATTGCGGACGTGTGAATGGAGCCTAAAAGGACACTATAGTCCCAGAACCAGTACAGTTTAATGTAGTGGTACTGGTGTCTATAGCTTGTTCCTGCAGAGAAAAGACACTGTGCAGTACTTGTGGTAAAGGAGCACTATAGTGCCAGGAAAACCAACTCATTTTCCTGGAACTATATAGTTATTAGGAGTGGGGCACCCTCGTGTCCCCCTCCCACTGGGCTGAAGGCGTTACCCTTTCCCATTCCTATGATAGGCTGAAGGCACTAGGCACATCGCGCCGCCTTAGCCGTAGCGCGCGAGACACAGGCCAGAAGAGGCCTGCATCGCATCGCTGCCAGCCTGATGGAGGTAACTATAAGTGTTTATTTTTTATATGGTACTACTTACTGGCACATGATTGGGGGGCATCTAAGGGGGCATTTGCTACTGGCACATAATTTGGGGGCATCTATGGGGGCACTTGTTACTGGCACATGATTAGGGGGCATCCATGGGGGCACTTGTTACTGGCACATGATTGAGGGCATCTATGGAGGCACTTGTTACTGACACATGATTGGGGGGCATCTATGGGGGCCCTTGTTACTGGTACATGATTGGGGGGAATCTATGGGGGTACTTGTTACTAGCACATGATTGGGGGGCATCTATGGGGGTACTTGTTACTGGCACATGATTGGGGGGCATCTATGGGGGTACTTGTTACTGGCACCTGATTGGGGGCATCTATGGGGGCACTTGTTACTGGAACATGATTGGGGGCATCTATGGGTGCATTTGTTACTGGCACATAATTGGGGGGCATCTATGGGGGCACTTGTTACTGGCACATGATAGGGGGGCATCTATGGGGGCACTTGTTACTGGCACATTATTGGGGAGCATCTATGGGGGCACTTCTTACTGGCACATTATTGGTGGCACTTTTTACTGGCACATTATTGGGTGGCACTATGGGGGCATCTGAGGCCACAAAGAAGGGGTATTTTATATGGTGGAAGGGGGGAAAGGAACACTATGGGGGCTTCTACTGAGGACACAAAGAAGGGGTATTTTATATTGGGGGCTCTGTATAGGGGCATTTTATACAGGGGCACATTATGGTGGGTACTATGGAGAAGGGGAGAGAGAAGTACTAGGGCTCATCTATGGGGGGCAATAAGAAGGGGTATTTTACATTTGCAAATTATGGGGGACACTGAGGGCATCTACTGGGGCACTATATATGGGGTATTTTATACTGGTACATTATGGGGGGCACTAGGAAGAAGGAACATAGGAGCATTATGGGGGCATTTACTGGGGGCACTATAGAGGGGTATTTTATACTGGCACATTATGGGGGCACTATGGGGACATTAGCTCAACTGGGGGCATTAAAAGGGGGTATTTTTTGCACTGGCACATTATAAGGAGAATTATTACTACTGGGGGCATTATGATGGGCTTTATTACTAATGGGGAACATGATTACTAGTATTGGTACTATGGGAGCATTATTACTTCTGGGGCACAGTGGGACATGTTGGGGGCACTGTAGGAGCACTATTACTACCATGTGTGCTCTAGCACAGAATTATTCCTATTGGTGGGACTTTTGGGAGCACTATTACTGTGGGGGCACCTTGGCACAGTATCAGCTTACCAGAATTATTTTTGGGGGATGTTATGTTTACACTATTAGTGTCAGGGGCACTATTTTCTGGGCACAGTTATTTTAGGGCACTGTGTGCCAATAATTATTGAAGGGCACGATCTGCATGGTACTACTATTATCAGGGGGTTTATCTGTTTATGCAGTATAATACTCGGGACCACAGCGGCACAGTATTGGGGGTGGTAGGATGATTTATCCAGACGATGAGAGGATGATGGAAAAGTAGTAAACTAAGACTTTGTTTGTCAAACTGCAGAGACGAGAAATGGCTGAAAAATGGTGGTCTGGTCTGAAGGTCTGAAAGGAGAAGATAAGGAAAGAGAACATCTACATCAAAGAGACATCACTGGATGTAAGAGGTATGTGGCGCTGTATTACCCTGTATGTAGAGGTGGATGGAGGGGTTAGTAGTACAGTACTATCTGCACATTGTAAAAAAAAGTAATCTGCAACATACTATATATTTGTGTCAGAAGTTGTGCTTTTTTAATTTTTAGAATAATGATACAGCCATTTTATTTGATACTTTTGTGCTGATTCTTTTCCCCCCCTCTATATTAAGAGACACTATAGTCACCAGAACCATAACAGCTAAACGTAGTAGTTCTGGTGTCTATAGCATGTCTCTGCAAGCTTTTTAATGTAAACACTGCTTTTTCAGAAAAAAGTATTTACATTACTGCCAAGGAGCACCTCTAGTGGCCACTCATCATTATTAAAGTTTACTACTCTACGAGGTGTGTGGATTTTTTGTGTGTGTGTGTGTGTGTTGTGGTGGAGGGCGTGATTGCATGCTAGGGTGTGGGAAGGATCCAGGGGGCCCAAGTAAATTCTTGCCCAGGGTCCAATCAATATTAAAGAAGGCCCTGGCTGCCACAATCCCAGTTATTCTGTTAGTT
>NW_024400846.1:10613-19399 GCF_905171765.1 Bufo bufo
CCTGTGGTGGTTGATATGATGCCTGATTCTCTGATGTGGAACCTCTCTCCTCTGTTTGGGTGAAGGGGTCAAAGTAACTAAATGGTGGCTTCTCCTGTGGTGGCTGATATGATGCCAGAATATGTGCTGTGGGGCCTCTCTCCTCTTCCTGTGTGCAGGGGTCAAAGTAACTCAATCGTGGCTTCTCCTGTGGTGGCTGATATGATGCCAGAATATGTGCTGTGGTGCCTCTCTCCTCTTCCTGGGTGCAGGGGTCAAAGTAACTAAATGGTGGCTTCTCCTGTGGTGGCTGATATGATGCCAGAATATGTGCTGTGGGGCCTCTCTCCTCTTCCTGGGTGCAGGGGTCAAAGTAACTCAATCGTGGCTTCTCCTGTGGTGGCTGATATGATGCCAGAATATGTGCTGTGGTGCCTCTCTCCTCTTCCTGGGTGCAGGGGTCAAAGTAACTAAATGGTGGCTTCTCCTGTGGTGGCTGATATGATGCCAGAATATGTGCTGTGGGGCCTCTCTCCTCTTCCTGGGTGCAGGGGTCAAAGTAACTCAATGGTGGCTTCTCCTGTGGTGGCTGATATGATGCCAGAATATGTGCTGTGGGGCCTCTCTCCTCTTCCTGGGTGCAGGGGTCAAAGTAACTCAATGGTGGCTTCTCCTGTGGTGGTTAGTATGATGCCAGAATATGTGCTGTGGTGCCTCTCTCCTCTTCCTGGGTGCGGGGGTCAAAGTAACTCAATGGTGGCTTCTCCTGTGGTGGCTGATATGATGCCAGAATATGTGCTGTGGGGCCTCTCTCCTCTTCCTGGGTGCAGGGGTCAAATAAACTAAATTGTGGCCTACTCCTGTGGTGGTTGATATGATGCCTGATTCTCTGATGTGGAACCTCTCTCCTCTGTTTGGGTGAAGGGGTCAAAGTAACTAAATGGTGGCTTCTCCTGTGGTGGCTGATATGATGCCAGAATATGTGCTGTGGGGCCTCTCTCCTCTTCCTGTGTGCAGGGGTCAAAGTAACTCAATCGTGGCTTCTCCTGTGGTGGCTGATATGATGCCAGAATATGTGCTGTGGTGCCTCTCTCCTCTTCCTGGGTGCAGGGGTCAAAGTAACTAAATGGTGGCTTCTCCTGTGGTGGCTGATATGATGCCAGAATATGTGCTGTGGTGCCTCTCTCCTCTTCCTGGGTGCAGGGGTCAAAGTAACTAAATGGTGGCTTCTCCTGTGGTGGCTGATATGATGCCAGAATATGTGCTGTGGTGCCTCTCTCCTCTTCCTGGGTGCAGGGGTCAAAGTAACTCAATGGTGGCTTCTCCTGTGGTGGTTAGTATGATGCCAGAATATGTGCTGTGGGGCCTCTCTCCTCTTCCTGGGTGCAGGGGTCAAAGTAACTCAATGGTGGCTTCTCCTGTGGTGGTTAGTATGATGCCAGAATATGTGCTGTGGGGCCTCTCTCCTCTTCCTGGGTGCAGGGGTCAAAGTAACTCAATGGTGGCTTCTCCTGTGCTGATTGATATAAAGCTGATGGTTGTGCCATCTGACATGGTTGCCAGGGTCTGATTCAATGGGGGCCTACTCCTGTGGTGGGTGATCTAAATGCCTGATTCTCTGCTGTGAAACCTCTCTCCTCCGTCTGGGTGTAGGGGTCAAAGTCTTTCAAAGTCGCCTTCTCCTGTGCTGATTGATATGAAGCTGATGGTTGTGCCATCTGACATGGTTGCCGGGGTCCCATTAAATTGTGGCCTACTCCTGTGGTGGTTGATATGATGCCTGATTCTCTGATGTGGAACCTCTCTCCTCTGTTTGGGTGAAGGGGTCAAAGTAACTAAATGGTGGCTTCTCCTGTGGTGGCTGATATGATGCCAGAATATGTGCTGTGGGGCCTCTCTCCTCTTCCTGGGTGCAGGGGTCAAAGTAACTCAATGGTGGCTTCTCCTGTGGTGGCTGATATGATGCCAGAATATGTGCTGTGGGGCCTCTCTCCTCTTCCTGGGTGCAGGGGTCAAAGTAACTCAATGGTGGCTTCTCCTGTGGTGGTTAGTATGATGCCAGAATATGTGCTGTGGTGCCTCTCTCATCTTCCTGGGTGCGGGGGTCAAAGTAACTCAATGGTGGCTTCTCCTGTGGTGGCTGATATGATGCCAGAATATGTGCTGTGGGGCCTCTCTCCTCTTCCTGGGTGCAGGGGTCAAAGTAACTCAATGGTGGCTTCTCCTGTGCTGATTGATATAAAGCTGATGGTTGTGCCATCTGACATGGTTGCCAGGGTCTGATTCAATGGGGGCCTACTCCTGTGGTGGGTGATCTAAATGCCTGATTCTCTGCTGTGAAACCTCTCTCCTCCGTCTGGGTGTAGGGGTCAAAGTCTTTCAAAGTCGCCTTCTCCTGTGCTGATTGATATGAAGCTGATGGTTGTGCCATCTGACATGGTTGCCGGGGTCCCATTAAATTGTGGCCTACTCCTGTGGTGGTTGATATGATGCCTGATTCTCTGATGTGGAACCTCTCTCCTCTGTTTGGGTGAAGGGGTCAAAGTAACTAAATGGTGGCTTCTCCTGTGGTGGCTGATATGATGCCAGAATATGTGCTGTGGGGCCTCTCTCCTCTTCCTGGGTGCAGGGGTCAAAGTAACTCAATGGTGGCTTCTCCTGTGGTGGCTGATATGATGCCAGAATATGTGCTGTGGGGCCTCTCTCCTCTTCCTGGGTGCAGGGGTCAAAGTAACTCAATGGTGGCTTCTCCTGTGGTGGTTAGTATGATGCCAGAATATGTGCTGTGGTGCCTCTCTCCTCTTCCTGGGTGCGGGGGTCAAAGTAACTCAATGGTGGCTTCTCCTGTGGTGGCTGATATGATGCCAGAATATGTGCTGTGGGGCCTCTCTCCTCTTCCTGGGTGCAGGGGTCAAAGTAACTCAATGGTGGCTTCTCCTGTGCTGATTGATATAAAGCTGATGGTTGTGCCATCTGACATGGTTGCCAGGGTCTGATTCAATGGGGGCCTACTCCTGTGGTGGGTGATCTAAATGCCTGATTCTCTGCTGTGAAACCTCTCTCCTCCGTCTGGGTGTAGGGGTCAAAGTCTTTCAAAGTCGCCTTCTCCTGTGCTGATTGATATGAAGCTGATGGTTGTGCCATCTGACATGGTTGCCGGGGTCCCATTAAATTGTGGCCTACTCCTGTGGTGGTTGATATGATGCCTGATTCTCTGATGTGGAACCTCTCTCCTCTGTTTGGGTGAAGGGGTCAAAGTAACTAAATGGTGGCTTCTCCTGTGGTGGCTGATATGATGCCAGAATATGTGCTGTGGGGCCTCTCTCCTCTTCCTGGGTGCAGGGGTCAAAGTAACTCAATGGTGGCTTCTCCTGTGGTGGCTGATATGATGCCAGAATATGTGCTGTGGGGCCTCTCTCCTCTTCCTGGGTGCAGGGGTCAAAGTAACTCAATGGTGGCTTCTCCTGTGGTGGTTAGTATGATGCCAGAATATGTGCTGTGGTGCCTCTCTCCTCTTCCTGGGTGCGGGGGTCAAAGTAACTCAATGGTGGCTTCTCCTGTGGTGGCTGATATGATGCCAGAATATGTGCTGTGGGGCCTCTCTCCTCTTCCTGGGTGCAGGGGTCAAATAAACTAAATTGTGGCCTACTCCTGTGGTGGTTGATATGATGCCTGATTCTCTGATGTGGAACCTCTCTCCTCTGTTTGGGTGAAGGGGTCAAAGTAACTAAATGGTGGCTTCTCCTGTGGTGGCTGATATGATGCCAGAATATGTGCTGTGGGGCCTCTCTCCTCTTCCTGGGTGCAGGGGTCAAAGTAACTCAATGGTGGCTTCTCCTGTGGTGGCTGATATGATGCCAGAATATGTGCTGTGGTGCCTCTCTCCTCTTCCTGGGTGCGGGGGTCAAAGTAACTCAATGGTGGCTTCTCCTGTGGTGGCTGATATGATGCCAGAATATGTGCTGTGGGGCCTCTCTCCTCTTCCTGGGTGCAGGGGTCAAAGTAACTCAATGGTGGCTTCTCCTGTGGTGGTTAGTATGATGCCAGAATATGTGCTGTGGTGCCTCTCTCCTCTTCCTGGGTGCGGGGGTCAAAGTAACTCAATGGTGGCTTCTCCTGTGGTGGCTGATATGATGCCAGAATATGTGCTGTGGGGCCTCTCTCCTCTTCCTGGGTGCAGGGGTCAAAGTAACTCAATGGTGGCTTCTCCTGTGGTGGCTGATATGATGCCAGAATATGTGCTGTGGGGCCTCTCTCCTCTTCCTGGGTGCAGGGGTCAAAGTAACTCAATGGTGGCTTCTCCTGTGGTGGTTAGTATGATGCCAGAATATGTGCTGTGGTGCCTCTCTCCTCTTCCTGGGTGCGGGGGTCAAAGTAACTCAATGGTGGCTTCTCCTGTGGTGGCTGATATGATGCCAGAATATGTGCTGTGGGGCCTCTCTCCTCTTCCTGGGTGCAGGGGTCAAAGTAACTCAATGGTGGCTTCTCCTGTGGTGGTTAGTATGATGCCAGAATATGTGCTGTGGGGCCTCTCTCCTCTTCCTGGGTGCAGGGGTCAAAGTAACTAAATGGTGGCTTCTCCTGTGGTGGCTGATATGATGCCAGAATATGTGCTGTGGTGCCTCTCTCCTCTTCCTGGGTGCAGGGGTCAAAGTAACTAAATGGTGGCTTCTCCTGTGGTGGTTGATATGATGCCTGATTCTCTGCTGTGAAACCTCTCTCCTCCATCTGGGTGTAGGGGTCAAAGTCTTTCAAAGTCGCCTTCTCCTGTGCTGATTGATATAAAGCTGATGGTTGTGCCATCTGACATGGTTGCCAGGGTCTGATTCAATGGGGGCCTACTCCTGTGGTGGGTGATCTAAATGCCTGATTCTCTGCTGTGTAACCTCTCTCCTCCGTCTGGGTGTAGGGGTCAAAGTAACTAAATGGTGGCCTACTCCTGTGGTGGGTGATATGATGCCTGGTTCTCTGCTGTGGGACCTCTCTCCTTTGTCTGGGTGCTGTGGTCAAAATAATAGTAAGTGACCTTCTCCATTGGTGGGTGACTTGAAGCCTGATTCTGTGCTATGGGACCTCACTCCAATTAATATTGTTTAATTTTTATTTATTTTATGTTAACTCATCATTTCCCTATCTACATTTGTTTGCAGGGGATTTAACTACATTTTGCTGCCTTTTGCAGCCCTCTAGCCCTTTCCGGGTGTGTTTTACAGCCTTTTTAGTGCCCAAAAGTTCGGGTCCCCATTGACTTCTATGGGGTTCGGGTTCGGGATGAAGTTCGGGTCGAGTTCGGATCCCGAACCCGAACATTTTTCGAAAGTTCGGCCGAACTCGTCGAACCCGAACATCCAGGTGTTCGCTCAACTCTATTTATAAACAGAAGTACTGTGCCTCAGTATTAAAGGGCGGTCAAATATATTGCTGCGTTTATCTTGTTGAACTGTTGCCAGAATCCCTGTTAATCTGTTAGTTTCTACATCAAATTACTGTGCCTCAGTATTAAAAGGCGGTCTAATATATCACCACGTGCATCTTGTTGAACTGCTGTCAAATTATTAGTCAATCCATTATATAAAGTTACTGAACACTATTGACTGGGCCTGAAAAAGGAACGGACAGTGGCAAAAATGTTGCTGTAGCCGGCACAAGTAGCAGCTGAAGAAGGGGTGGTGTTAGCAGCAGCCGCAGCAACAGGCAAGAGCTGCTAATGTCATCAAGTGGTCGTGTTGACTCGCTCTTCAACATAATCTCAAGTGACAACAGATACACATAGGCAGGAATCAGTGGGTTCCTGTGACACCACACTTAGTTGGCATGGCCCAGGAACTGCCTCTGTGCCCTCACCTGTCCTGAACCTGCCTCTTGCTTTTGCTGCTCCTTCTGCAAGCCAAGTAATGAATGCCTCTGGCTCTGCTCCACTTTTCAGCGAGAATGAGCTTATTGAGGACAATTAGAAGTTACAGGCCAGCACAGACTTGGAGGAGAGGTCCACTGCAGATTCCTCTAGGCGTGCAACTACCGATGATGACAGTTAGGTGGGAGCAAATGTTTAGTAAGGTCAGGGTTGTGTGCAAGAGACAGGTGAGGGAGACACAAGTGACGATGATGTAGCCAATAGCACGTAGGAGCCAGGTGAAGAGGGGGCATTGTCATCATCAGGGGGTGAGGGTGGCAGCATGCCCATGAGCCAGCAGGTTGGAAATGTGCCCGTGACACAGCAGGGTGGAAGCAGTGGGAGATCTGCAGCCAAACGCTGGAGGGGTACACTGTCTGCTACTTGAGAGACTACCTGTGAGGAACACACTACAAGAGCACGGGTTCATAGGCAGGCTTCACGCAGTGTTGGAGGGAAAATGCCCATCAGTGTAAGAATTTTTCACCAAGTCGCTGGAGAATATTAGCGTGGCGATATGCAGAATATGTTGGCAAAAGATGAAGCGCGGCCAGGGTGGTAATGTTGCCACGATAGCCCTGGATTGTCACAATAAAGTGGTATGGGGAAAAAACATGCCACTCATTTAGTGTTACAGCCTGATGCAGCAACTGCTGCATCTCCCACCAGCCCAAACCCCCTCTCCAGCATTCAGGGTTTGACCTCATCAGCAAAAAGAAGCTGTTGTTCCTACCCATTGACAATGTCGTCAATTTCTCCTGATGTTTCTCCTCCACCTCATCACTTGTTTGGACAGCAATCGATCACTGAGGCGATTGCATAAAGATAACAGTATTTGTGCACTCATTCAATGGCGCAGAAACTGAACAAGCACCTGGCCAAGTTACTGGTGCTACAGTCCCTCCCCTTCCATGTAGTTGACTCTGCACATTTCAGAGAACTGATGGCTTGTGCCCACCCAAGGTTGACATTACTTTTCCAAAACAGCTGTAGCAGCCCTGCACACGTATGTTCAGCAGAAGGTGGGTCAGTCCTTGGGCCTCTCGATGTCTGGTAGAGTTCACGTCAATGCTGATGTATGGAGTTGTAACTATGGTCAAGGACAATATATGTCGTTCAGAGCCTACTGGGTAAATGTGGGTCCAGACCAGGCACACCAGCAACTTGGCCACATGATGGCAATGCCGCCTCTGCGTTGTAATGCTGTGATTTCTGTGCCAATGTCCTCCTCTGCCTACTCATCCTCCACCTTGTCCTCACCCTCCCCTCTAGGCACAGTGATCCTCCAGCATATCACCTATACAAGGCTAGGTGTTCTGCACCTGGTCAGCCTTGGTGAACAGAGTAAAAGTGTGGAGGAAGTGATCCGCATCATCAATAAAGAAACAGAACACTGGCTGTCTCCTCTCCAACTGAAGATAGGAACCATGGTTACTGATAATGGGAAGAACATTTTGTCTGCGCTGCATCTGGGAGGGCTGACCCATGCACCGTGCATGGCCCATGTCTTCAATCTCATTTTCAACTGGTTCCTCAATTCTTCCGGTGAACTGCAAGAGCTAAAAATAGAGTTAAAAATTTGCTAAAAATGAGCTAAAATTAGAGTTAAAAGAGTTAAAAATGTCACGCAAACTGTGCACTCCTTGAGCTGCAATGGCAAAATGCTCTTCCCCATCATTGCATAATATGCAACATTTCCACCCGTTGGAACTCCATCCTCCATATTTTAGATTGCCTGTACGAGCAGAGAAAGGTGGTCAATGTTTTCTTAATGCTGCAGATGGACAGGTCGACTCCCCTGTGTAACTTCCATGTTAACCATCGGCAGTTCATGCCTTTGAGGAGGCCACTTTATTTGTCAGTTGGCAGAACTACAGGATGATGTCATTCCACTCCTTTACATCCTGGTGGGGATCCTACAAATCTGATTGACGAGGAGACAGAAGACATAGCACCTTCATTTCATGTCCACCTGAACCCCAAGGAGGATGAACTGGCAGTGGAGGAGAAGGAGAAGAACATAAATGCCCAGGAATTTTATACACAACCAGGTGGTTCATCTGCGGAAGTGACAGGCGAGGAACAGGAGGTGCTGGAGGGCAATGATGAAGATGCCGCAGATGACCCTGACAGACCGTGGCAGTATGCAGTGGAGATGGAGGCAGGGAGGCCCACCGAGTTCCTTGTGCAAATGTCCAGATGCATGCTGTCATGTTTGTGTAGTGACAGCCACAATTTTAGGATTCAATAGAGGGAAGACTACTGGCTAGTCCCATTGTTAGACCCTGGTTACCGCTCAAAAATTGGGGCCTTTTTTTATACTGAGAGGGATGAAAAACAGAACTACACTCTAAACATCCTTTGTAGTCTATGAGCGCCATCACCCGTCCTCAGGAAGGACTGACTTTGAGGACCCTCTGTGCTCATGACTGGTGGAGGGGGGGGGGCGGTAGGAGCAGCATCAGCTCCATATGCAGCAACTTCAGTCTGGAGTCTATGATGAACAGTTTTCTTCAGCTGCCTGCTGAAGAAACCCCCCAGTAGCAGCAGGACATGCAGCAGAACCTCAACCAGCAGGTAGTGGCATACTTAGACTGCACCCTGTCACCCATGATCCAAGATCCCCTGGACAACTGGGCATGCACACTTGAAGTGTGGCTGCAACTGGCTGTTTGCCATCAGAATGCTTTCCTGCCCAGCCGGTAGTGTGGCATCAGAGCCGGTGTTCAGTGCAGCGGGGATCATAGTTAGAGTTGAGCGGACACCTGGATGTTCGGGTTCGGCCGAACTTGAAAAAAAAGTTTGGCTTCGGGACCCTAACTTGACCCGAACTTGGCCCCGAACCCCATTGAAGTCAATGGGGACCTGAACTTTTGGGCACTAAAATGGCTCTAAAATAGTCCTGGGAAGGGCT
>NW_024400847.1:0-19355 GCF_905171765.1 Bufo bufo
TATTATACTCCAGAGCTGCACTCACTATTCTGCTGGTGGAGTCACTGTGTACATACATTACTTATCCTGTACTGATCCTGAGTTACATCCTGTATTATACTCCAGAGCTGCACTCACTGTTCTGCTGGTGCAGTCACTGTGTACATACATTACTTATCCTGTACTGATCCTGAGTTACATCCTGTATTATACTCCAGAGCTGCACTCACTATTCTGCTGGTGCAGTCACTGTGTACATACATTACTTATCCTGTACTGATCCTGAGTTACATCCTGTATTATACTCCAGAGCTGCACTCACTATTCTGCTGGTGCAGTCACTGTGTACATACATTACTTATGCTGTACTGATCCTGAGTTACATCCTGTATTATACTCCAGAGCTGCACTCACTATTCTGCTGGTGCAGTCACTGTGTACATACATTACTTATCCTGTACTGATCCTGAGTTACATCCTGTATTATACTCCAGAGCTGCACTCACTATTCTGCTGGTTCAGTCACTGTGTACATACATTACTTATCCTGTACTGATCCTGAGTTACATCCTGTATTATACTCCAGAGCTGCACTCACTATTCTGCTGGTGCAGTCACTGTGTACATACATTACTTATCCTGAGTTACATCCTGTATTATCCTCCAGAGCTGCACTCACTATTCTGCTGGTGCATTCACTGTGTACATACATTACTTATCCTGTACTGATCCTGAGTTACATCCTGTATTATACTCCAGAGCTGCACTCACTATTCTGCTGGTGCAGTCACTGTGTACATACATTACTTATCCTGAGTTACATCCTGTATTATCCTCCAGAGCTGCACTCACTATTCTGCTGGTGCATTCACTGTGTAAAAGAAACACCAATATTAGCAGAACACCAATAACTTAATATGTGTGGCAGGATACATTGATTCACCAAAAATATACCCACACACATATACTATAAATTCATTCTTTACTGTATATAAATACATCATTGTGGACAGATTGCATTTAATGGCAGTGACTACAGGACAATCCTGCGACAGAAAAGGTTCCCCCCTCGCACAACTCCCACTGGCGACAGTACAATGTTTGAACGATCTGGGCACAATGTCTATAACACTGTTGTACAGTCACTCATAACAGGTAAGTCCAGATCACAGATAGTGAACTGTCAGAATTAAATAATTATAATAATAATAATAATAATATCAATTAATTATAATAACAGAGCTGAAGTTCTAATCACCTTGGAGATCCCTAGGCATACTCCCATATATATTACCACAGCCCGGTAATTGGTGACGCTTCATGATGACCCACATGCTCTAAGCCAGAACCTGACTTTGCATTATACAATCACAGATGTCGGATATGTTCTACATACAATCCATGTGCTGCTAGAGCTCAGAACATAACCCCCCTCCCGCCATATACTGCTGGGGATACTTCTATATCTATAACCTCATCTCAACATCTATGAATACTTATATAGAGGCCCATGAGCCATGGTCCAAAAAGAGTATAACACTTACATAGCACAGAGCAATGAATACCAGGAGTGAGGGGGGGGGGGGGGGGGCTCCAACCCCGATGCGCGTTTCGCCTTGCTTCCTCTTGGGGGCGCAACCCTCCACTGTGACCAACCTACCTGATTTACCCACACCAATTGAGTCCATTTGGACAATTAGAAAACTCTCACCCCGGCGCTGGGGAGTCACATGAACAGGGAAATCCCTCCCAGCATCACACTGTCACGGCCATGGCTATGACCGTGACTCCTGAACCGCATGCGGTTGTCAGCGGTTCTCTTTGGTGTTCAATCACAGGTGAGGGCTGTGGTATTTGCCTCACCTGTGGTTGCCGCTGGCAACAGTGTGTATGGGCAGCGTAGCAGTCGGAGCTGTGCCATTGTACAGGAATATAACTACTATAATACTGCTCCTATGTACAAGAATATAACTACAATAATACTGCCTCCTATGTACAAGAATATAACTACTATAATACTGCTCCTATGTACAAGAATATAACTACTATAATACTGCTCCTATGTACAGGAATATAACTGCTATAATACTGCTCCTATGTACAAGGATATAACTATTATAATACTGCTCCTATGTACTAGAATATAACTACTATAATACTGCCTCCTATGTACAAGAATATATCTACTATAATACTGCTCCTATGTACAGGAATATAACTACTATAATACTGCTCCTATGTACAGGAATATAACTACTATAATACTACCTCCTATGTACAAGAATATAACTACTATAATACTGCCTCCTATGTACAAGAATATAACTACTATAATACTGCTCCTATGTACAAGAATATAACTACTATAATACTACTTCTATATACAAGAATATAACTACTATAATACTGCCTCCTATGTACAAGAATATAACTACTATAATACTGCCTCCTATGTACAAGAATATAACTACTATAATACTGCTCTTATGTACAAGAATATAACTACTATAATACTGCCTCCTATGTACAAGAATATAACTACTATAATACTGCTCCTATGTACAAGAATATAACTACTATAATACTGCTCCTATGTACAAGAATATAACTACTATAATACTGCTCCTATGTACAAGAATATAACTATTGTAATACTGCTACTATGTACAAGAATATAACTACTATAATACTGCTCCTATGTACAAGAATATAACTACTATAATACTGCTCCTATGTACAGGAATATAACTACTATAATACTGCCTCCTGTGTACAAGAATATAACTACTATAATACTGCTCCTATGTACAAGAATATAACTACTATAATACTGCTCCTATGTACAAGAATATAACTACTATAATACTGCTCCTATGTACAAGAATATAACTACTATAATACTGCCTCCTATGTACAAGAATATAACTACTATAATACTGCTCCTATGTATAAGAATATAACTACTATAATACTGCTCCTATGTACAAGAATATAACTACTATAATACTGCCTCCTATGTATAAGAATATAACAACTATAATACTGCCTCCTATGTACAGGAATATAACTACTATAATACTGCTCCTATGTATAAGAATATAACTACTATAATACTGCTCCTATGTACAAGAATATAACTACTATAATACTGCCTCCTATGTATAAGAATATAACAACTATAATACTGCTCCTATGTACAAGAATATAACTACTATAATACTGCTCCTATGTACAAGAATATAACTACTATAATACTGCTCCTATGTACAAGAATATAACTACTATAATACTGCTCCTATGTACAAGAATATAACTACTATAATACTGCCTCCTATGTACAGGAATATAACTACTATAATACTATCCCTATGCACAAGAATATAACTACTATAATACTGCCTCCTATGTACAAGAATATAACTACTATAATACTGCTCCTATGTACAAGAATATAACTACTATAATACTGCCTCCTATGTACAGGAATATAACTACTATAATACTGCTCCTATGTACAAGGATATAACTACTATAATACTGCTCCTATGTACAAGAATATAACTACTATAATACTGCTCCTATGTACAAGAATATAACTACTATAATACTGCTCCTATGTACAGGAATATAACTACTATAATACTACCTCCTATGTATAAGAATATAACTACTATAATACTGCCTCCTATGTACAGGAATATAACTACTATAATACTGCCTCCTATGTACAAGAATATAACTACTATAATACTGCCTCCTATGTACAAGAATATAACTGCTATAATACTGCCTCCTATGTACAAGAATATAACTGCTATAATACTGCTCCTATGTACAAGAATATAACTACTATAATACTGCTTCTATATACAAGAATATAACTACTATAATACTGCCTCCTATGTACAAGAATATAACTACTATAATACTGCTCTTATGTACAAGAATATAACCACTATAATACTGCCTCCTATGTACAAGAATATAACCACTATAATACTGCCTCCTATGTACAAGAATATAACTACTATAATACTGCCTCCTATGTACAAGAATATAACTACTATAATACTGCTCCTATGTACAAGAATATAACTACTATAATACTGCTTCTATATACAAGAATATAACTACTATAATACTGCCTCCTATGTACAAGAATATAACTACTATAATACTGCTCTTATGTACAAGAATATAACCACTATAATACTGCCTCCTATGTACAAGAATATAACTACTATAATACTGCTCCTATGTACAAGAATATAACTACTATAATACTGCTTCTATATACAAGAATATAACTACTATAATACTGCCTCCTATGTACAAGAATATAACTACTATAATACTGCTCTTATGTACAAGAATATAACTACTATAATACTGCCTCCTATGTACAAGAATATAACTACTATAATACTGCTCTTATGTACAAGAATATAACTACTATAATACTGCCTCCTATGTACAGGAATATAACTACTATAATACTGCTCCTATGTACAAGAATATAACTACTATAATACTGCTCCTATGTACAAGAATATAACTACTATAATACTGCTCCTATGTACAAGAATATAACTACTATAATACTGCTCCTATGTACAAGAATATAACTACTATAATACTGCCTCCTATGTACAAGAATATAACTACTATAATACTGCCTCCTATGTACAAGAATATAACTACTATAATACTGCTCTTATGTACAAGAATATAACTACTATAATACTGCCTCCTATGTACAGGAATATAACTACTATAATTATACTGCTCCTATGTACAAGAATATAACTACTATAATACTGTTTCTATGTACAAGAATATAACTACTATAATACTGCTCCTATGTACAAGAATATAACTACTATAATACTGCCTCCTATGTACAAGAATATAACTACTATAATACTGCTCCTATGTACAAGAATATAACTACTATAATACTGCCTCCTATGTACAAGAATATAACTACTATAATACTGCCCCCTATGTACAAGAATATAACTACTATAATACTGCCTCCTAGGTACAAGAATATAACTACTATAATACTGCTCCTATGTACAAGAATATAACTACTATAATACTGCTCCTATGTACAAGAATATAACTACTATAATACTGCCTCATATGTACAAGAATATAACTACTATAATACTGCTCTTATGTACAAGAATATAACTACTATAATACTGCTCCTATGTACAAGAATATAACTACTATAATACTGCCTCCTATGTACAGGAATATAACTACTATAATACTATCCCTATGCACAAGAATATAACTACTATAATACTGCCTCCTATGTACAAGAATATAACTACTATAATACTGCTCCAATGTACAAGAATATAACTACTATAATACTGCCTCCTATGTACAAGAATATAACTACTATAATACTGCTCCTATGTACAAGAATATAACTACTATAATACTGCTCCTATGTACAAGAATATAACTACTATAATACTGCCTCCTATGTACAAGAATATAACTACTATAATACTGCTCCTATGTACAAGAATATAACTACTATAATACTGCTCCTATGTACAAGAATATAACTACTATAATACCGCTCCTATGTACAAGAATATAACTACTATAATACTGCTCCTATGTACAAGAATATAACTACTATAATAATGCTCCTATGTACAAGAATATAACTACTATAATACCGCTCCTATGTACAAGAATATAACTACTATAATACTGCTCCTATGTACAAGAATATAACTACTATAATACTGCTCCTAGGTACAAGAATATAACTACTATAATACTGCTCCTATTTACAAGAATATAACTACTATAATACCGCTCCTATGTACAAGAATATACCTACTATAATACTGCTCCTAGGTACAAGAATATAACTACTATAATACTGCCCCCTATGTACAAGAATATAACTAATATAATACTGCCTCCTAGGTACAAGAATATAACTACTATAATACTGCTCCTATGTACAAGAATATAACTACTATAATACTGCTCCTATGTACAAGAATATAACTACTATAATACTGCCTCATATGTACAAGAATATAACTACTATAATACTGCTCCAATGTACAAGAATATAACTACTATAATACTGCCTCCTATGTACAAGAATATAACTACTATAATACTGCTCCAATGTACAAGAATATAACTACTATAATACTGCCTCCTATGTACAAGAATATAACTACTATAATACTGCTCCTATGTACAAGAATATTACTGCTATAATACTGCTCCTATGTACAAGAATATAACTACTATAATACTGCTCCTATGTACAAGAATATAACTTCTATAATACTGCTCCTATGTACAAGAATATAACTGCTATAATACTGCCTCCTCTGTACAAGAATATAACTGCTATAATACTGCTCCTATGTACAAGAATATAAATATATATAATACTGCTCCTATGTACAAGAATATACCTACTATAATACTGCTCCTAGGTACAAGAATATAACTACTATAATACTGCCCCCTATGTACAAGAATATAACTACTATAATACTGCTCCTATGTACAAGAATAAGACTACTATAATACCGCTCCTATGTACAAGAATATACCTACTATAATACTGCTCCTAGGTACAAGAATATAACTACTATAATACTGCCCCCTATGTACAAGAATATAACTACTATAATACTGCCTCCTAGGTACAAGAATATAACTAATATAATACTGCTCCTATGTACAAGAATATAACTACTATAATACTGCTCCTATGTACAAGAATATAACTACTATAATACTGCCTCCTATGTACAAGAATATAACTACTATAATACTGCTCCTATGTACAAGAATATAACTACTATAATACTGCCTCCTATGTACAAGAATATAACTACTATAATACTGCTCCTATGTCCAAGAATATAACTACTATAATACTGCCTCCTATGTACAAGAATATAACTACTATAATACTGCTCCTATGTACAAGAATATAACTACTATAATACTGCTCCTATGTACAAGAATATAACTACTATAATACTGCCTCCTATGTACAAGAATATAACTACTATAATACTGCTCCTATGTACAGCAATATAACTACTATAATACCGCTCCTATGTATAAGAATATAACTACTATAATACTGCTCCTATGTACAAGGATATAACTACTATAATACTGCCTCCTATGTACAAGAATATAACTACTATAATACTGCTCCTATGTACAAGAATATAACTACTATAATACTGCTCCTATGTACAAGAAAATAACTACTATAATACTGCCTCCTATGTACAAGAATATAACTACTATAATACTGCTCCTATGTACAGGAATATAACTACTATAATACTGCTCCTATGTACAGGAATATAACTACTATAATACTGCTCCTATGTACAAGAATATAACTACTATAATACTGCCTCCTATGTACAAGAATATAACTACTATAATACTGCTCCTATGTACAAGAATATAACTACTATAATACTGCCTCCTATGTACAAGAATATAACTACTATAATACTGCCTCCTATGTACAAGAATATAACTACTATAATACTGCTCCTATGTACAAGAATATAACTACTATAATACTGATCCTATGTACAGGAATATAACTACTATAATACTGCCTCCTATGTACAAGAATATAACTACTATAATACTGCCTCCTATGTACAAGAATATAACTACTATAATACTGCCTCCTTTGTACAAGAATATAACTACTATAATACTGCTCCTATGTACAAGAATATAACTACTATAATACTGCTCCTATGTACAAGAATATAACTACTATAATACTGCTCCTATGTACAGGAATATAATCGCTGTAAGATATTTGTGATTCTTTCATACACCGGTGTAGCAGTAAATCTGGAATGTGCTGTTATATGGTGTCTGTATTGTTTTATTATTAGTTCAGTGTCCGGTTTCTGCAGCGTGTTTCGCGGTGTTTTCTCTGTGATGCAGGGACGGTAATAATGAGCAGTCAGGGGATATGTTGATTGCACAGATAGCAGATCATTATTTTACTAATTTACATTACTAATATGATTTTGTATATTGTTCCGGAGTGATGATCATTATAACGGGGGGGATGTGATATATCTCCTCGTGGCGTTCGCTGTTTCGTTACCAGTTCTGCGTCTCCTGAGACTGGAATGTTCTTTGGTGGACGGCCGGGGTGGGTACAGGATGGTTTTGGGGAAGTCTTATGTCTGATCCGTATTTCCCAATCTTAGGTCTCTCCACTCAAACGTATTCGTTCCCCGGCTTATTGAAGGCCGCTTACGGCGGTTCTGCAATACATGGGTCACTAGCCGTGTGCATTCACTTGAATGGATCTGCAAATCCGGAGATGCGGTGCAGAATGGAGCAGAAGCACGGACCGAACCCCGCGGAAGCACTACGGAGGGCTTTCGTGGTTTTCCGTTCCATGCTTCCTTTCCGCAAAAATATAGAACTCGTTCTATCTTTTTGCAGCACAGACGGATCACGGACCCCATTTAAGTGAATGGGTCTGCGATCCGCATGCGGCTGCCCCACGGTCGGTGCTCGCAATTTGCAGTCCGCAGCACAGGTCCGGCCAGCGCGCGGCCGTGTGAAAGAGGCCTTAGAGCAGAGCTTTCTCTAATCATAACCAAAGCTGCTGACAACCAGAAGGCGATCCGCTGACGGACGAATCCTGACACCTCGTCCGAGGAGGCGCCATACAGATAGATTCAGTGAATAATGCAATAGCGGTAATGAGTTTTTAATTACATGCAATTACAGAAGTATTCCGATCCAGGCGCTGGGGTGAAAAACGTAGAGCGTTATTTGTGAAACAATCCCTTTAAGGTGATTGAAGGAAATGTGTCGCTAAAAAATATTATCTGCCAGTTAAAACCAGAGAGCGGCGCCTCTCCTTTTCATCTAATGTCTAATATGTGTTATTTTCTATTTTCTGAACATGATTACCGGGGGGCGGCCTTCTTGAGCATTATTACGGTTGTGGCCATCTTGAGCATGATTACCGGGGGGCCATCTTGGACATTATTATGGGGGGCGGGCATCTTGGACATTATTATGGGGGCGGCCATCTTGCCTGAGCTGTTCTTAACAGCATTTACACAGCTTAAAAAACATTTGCCCCGTGGTCCATGGACACAATGGACAGGAGGGACCTCAGTGACCTCTATGGGAGAGGTTTCTGGGCTCTGTGACCTGTGCAGAGGTCATTGTGCAGGGAGGGAATAGATAAGCTCTGACAATCGCCTATTGTGAATGGTGGATCCTGCTTTAGGGCTCATGCACACGAATGTATTTTATTTCCGTGTCTGTTCCGTTTTTTTTGCGGACCATATGCAGTACCATTCATCTCAATGGGTCCGCAAAAAAAACTAAAGTTACTCTGTGTGCATGTCCTATTATTGTCCGTATTATGAACAGGGATAAGACTGTTCTATTAGGGGCCGGATGTTCCATTCTGCAAAATATGGAATGCACACGGACGTCATACGTATTTTTTGCGGATTGCAAAATACATGCAGTTGTGTGCATGAGCCCTAATCTGGACACAGAGGTGATACCATTACCGGCAGGATTAGAATGACAGATAAGCAGATAACTGCAGTAAAGTGATCTGTACAGACCAAGAAGTGGCGCCAATGATTAGTCTTAGGCCTCTTTCACACTTGCGTTGTCCGGATCCGGCGTGTACTCCACTTGCCGGAATTACACGCCGGATCCGGAAAAACGCAAGTGTACTGAAAGCATTTGAAGACGGAACCGTCTTCCAAATGCGTTCAGTGTTACTATGGCAGCCAGGACGCTATTAAAGTCCTGGTTGCCATAGTAGGAGCGGGGGAGCGGTATACTTACAGTCCGTGCGGCTCCCGGGGCGCTCCAGAGTGACGTCAGAGCGCCCCATGCGCATGGATGACGTGATCCATGTGATCACATGATCCATGCGCTTGGGGCGCCCTGACGTCACTCTGGAGCGCCCCGGGAGCCGCACGGACGGTAAGTATACTGCTCCCCCGCTCCCCGCTACACTTTACCATGGCAAACAGGACTTTAGCGTCCCGGCAGCCATGGTAACCACTCTGAAAAAGCTAAATGTCGGCTCCGGCAATGCGCCGAAACGACGTTTAGCTTAAGGCCGGATCCGGATCAATGCCTTTCAATGGGCATTAATTCCGGATCCGGCCTTGCGGCAAGTGTTCCGGATTTTTGGCCGGAGCAAAAAGCGCAGCATGCTGCGGTATTTTCTCCAGCCAAAAAACGTTCCGTTCCGGAACTGAAGACATCCTGATGCATCCTGAACGGATTTCTCTCCATTCAGAATGCATTAGGATAAAACTGATCAGGATTCTTCCGGCATAGAGCCCCGACGACGGAACTCTATGCCGGAAGACAAGAACGCAGGTGTGAAAGAGCCCTTAGTGGTCAGTGTGAAAGCTGCAGGATTTTAAGGTTTTTGTTTATATATATATAGATGTTGACATGAAAAATTAAAAATAACATTTAAAAATTTAATCACAATAAAAAGTGATTCAAACAATAGGTCCTTTTCTGATGGCACATTCCCTTTAAGCATTGTTTGCAGTCTGTGCCGGCCCTTTAAGAAGAATTCCTGGAGGAGGCAGAACTCTATTGAAGGTCATTCATGGGGGGCGTCCTGTGGGGTCCTGGCAGTGTGGAGCGCGGGCGGCAGCGGGGACGCAGGTCCGCCGGGAATCCTCAGCCTCCTTTCAGCATTGAACGGCTTTCATATGTTGGCGATTTCCAGTCTCTTCTGCTGAGACGCGGACGAAGCCGCTGCCGCCGCGAGGCGAGGAGCTCTTAATTTCAATGCTAATCAAAAAATGGTAGAGAAGGAGGGAGCGGCCGGCGAGAAGCAGAGGAACCAGAGTCCTGTCAGGACGGATTCCCACAGACAGTCCTTCAGGTCAGAGGTCGTCGTTGGGGCAGTCAGGGACAGCTTAACAGGAAATGGGGCCCCGAGTGGAAGGCAAATTAGATTCATGCATACAAAGTCCACCACATAATACCGATATACATCCACACAGGTAATACTGCCACCGATTGCTCTCATTACACTTAAAGGGAACCTGTCACCAGGATTTTGTGCATAGAGCTGAGGACATGGGCTGCTAGATGGCCGCTAGCACATCCGCAATACCCAGTCCCCATAGCTCTGTGTGCTTTGATTGTGTATAAAACCCGATTTGATAGATATGCGAATGCACCTGAGATGAGTCCTGTCTCCTCCATGCTTCAGAGATGAGTCCAGCGTTCTCGGACACTGAGCCCAGCCACGCCCCGCATCCTCCGAATCTCCTCCTTGCTCCCCGACGTCACAAAGCTAGAGCGCGCTAATCTCGCAATGTGTGAGCTAGCGCATGCGCAGTTCGTTCCCTGATGCCAGCACAGGGAAGGAACACTATGACGACACTGCGCATGTGCTAGCTCGCGCATCGCGAGATTACGGCGCTCTAGCTTTGTGATGTCGGGGAGCAAGGAGGAGATTCGGAGTATACGGGGCGGTGCTGGGCTCCTTCACAGTGGGCGTGGCTGGGCTCCTTCACAGTGGGCGTGGCTGGGCTCCTTCACAGTGGGAGTGACTGGGCTCCTTCACAGTGGGCGTGGCTGGGCTCCTTCACAGTGGGCGTGGCTGGGCTCCTTCACAGTGGGCGTGGCTGGGCGCCTTTACAGTGGGCGTGGCTGTGCTCCTTCACAGTGGGCGTGGCTGGGCTCCTTCACAGTGGGCGTGGCTGGGCTCCTTCACAGTGGGCGTGGCTGGGCTCCTTTACAGTGGGCGTGGCTGGGCTCCTTCACAGTGGGCGTGGCTGGGCTCCGGAAACGTTAGTAGCCTCATTTACATATCTATAAAAAAAAATGGACACAATAAAAGCACACAGAGCTATGGGGACTGGGTATTGCGGATGTGCTAGCGGCCATCTAGCAGCCCATGTCCTCGGCTCTATACACAAAATCCCGGTGACAGGTTCCCTTTAATACCACCGCACACCGCCTGACCGCTACATGATACAGGGTTGTTTTAGGGCTATTTTTCACCTAAGATGTTAAACTAGTTAATAAATTAAAACCCTTGTTGGCTTAGGCTACTTTCGCACTAGTGTTTTTACCGGATCCGGCAAGGTTCAGCAAAAACGCTTCCGTTACTGAAAATACAACCGTCTGCATCTGTTCTGAGCGGATCCGTTTTTTATTATCTTTAACAAGGCCAAGACGGATCCGTCATGAACTCCATTGAAAGTCAATGGGGGACGAATCCGTTTTCAATTATGCCATGACGGATCAGTTTTGCTCCGTATCCCAGGACGGAAAGCAAACCGCAGCACGCTGCTCTCGGAATGCATTTTGGAGAGCTCCGTTCTGTTCAGTTACGTTTTGTCCCCATTGTCAATGAATGGGGACAAAACTGAAGCGTTTTTTCCCGGTATTGAGACCCTATGACGGATATCAATACCGGAAAATATTAACTCTAGTGTGAAAATAGCCTTAGTGTAGTGAAAGGGTTAATCGAGATATCCTTCTTGGTCTACAGCAAATTAGGTCAGAAACAGTGTTCGGTGATTCAATAACTGCTTGTCCATGGCGGTCTAGGGTAGTGATGGGTGATAATAAAGTCCATGGTGGTCTAGGGAAGTGATAGGTGATAATAAAGTCCATGGTGGTCTAGGGTAGTGATGGGTGATAATAAAGTCCATGGTGGTCTAGGGTAGTGATGGGTGATAATAAAGTCCATGGTGGTCTAGGGAAGTGATAGGTGATAATAAAGTCCATGGTGGTCTAGGGTAGTGATGGGTGATAATAAAGTCCATGGTGGTCTAGGGTAGTGATGGGTGATAATAAAGTCCATGGTGGTCTAGGGAAGTGATAGGTGATAATAAAGTCCATGGTGGTCTAGGGTAGTGATGGGTGATAATAAAGTCCATGGTGGTCTAGGGAAGTGATAGGTGATAATAAAGTCCATGGTAGTCTAGGGAAGTGATAGGTGATAATAAAGTCCATGGTGGTCTAGGGTAGTGATGGGTGATAATAAAGTCCACGGTGGTCTAGGGTAGTGATGGGTGATAATAAAGTCCATGGTGGTCTAGGGTAGTGATGGGTGATAATAAAGTCCATGGTAGTCTAGGGAAGTGATAGGTGATAATAAAGTCCATGGTGGTCTAGGGTAGTGATGGGTGATAATAAAGTCCACGGTGGTCTAGGGTAGTGATAGGTTGATAATAAAGTCCATGGTGGTCTAGGGTAGTGATAGGTGATAATAAAGTCCATGGTGGTCTAGGGTAGTGATAGGTGATAATAAAGTCCATGGTGGTCTAGGGTAGTGATAGGTGATAATAAAGTCCACGGTGGTCTAGGGTAGTGATGGGTGATAAAGTCCACGGTGGTCTAGGGTAGTGATGGGTGATAATAAAGTCCACGGTGGTCTAGGGTAGTGATGGGTGATAATAAAGTCCACGGTGGTCTAGGGTAGTGATGGGTGATAATAAAGTCCATGGTGGTCTAGGGTAGTGATAGGTGATAATAAAGTCCACGGTGGTCTAGGGTAGTGATGGGTGATAATAAAGTCCACGGTGGTCTAGGGTAGTGATGGGTGATAATAAAGTCCATGGTGGTCTAGGGTAGTGATAGGTGATAATAAAGTCCATGGTGGTCTAGGGTAGTGATAGGTGATAATAAAGTCCACGGTGGTCTAGGGTAGTGATAGGTGATAATAAAGTCCATGGTGGTCTAGGGTAGTGATAGGTGATAATAAAGTCCACGTGGTCTAGGGTAGTGATAGGTGATAATAAAGTCCATGGTGGTCTAGGGTAGTGATAGGTTGATAATAAAGTCCATGGTGGTCTAGGGTAGTGATAGGTGATAATAAAGTCCATGGTGGTCTAGGGTAGTGATGGGTGATAATAAAGTCCACGATGGTCTAGGGTAGTGATAGGTGATTATAAAGTCCACGGTGGTCTAGGGTAGTGATAGGTGATAATAAAGTCCACGTGGTCTAGGGTAGTGATAGGTGATAATAAAGTCCACGGTGGTCTAGGGAAGTGATAGGTGATAATAAAGTCCACGGTGGTCTAGGGAAGTGATAGGTGATAATAAAGTCCACGTGGTCTAGGGTAGTGATGGGTGATAATAAAGTCCACGGTGGTCTAGGGTAGTGATAGGTGATAATAAAGTCCACGGTGGTCTAGGGTAGTGATGGGTAATAATAAAGTCCACGGTGGTCTAAGGTGGTGATAGGTGATAATAAAGTCCATGGTGGTCTAGGGTAGTGATAGGTGATAATAAAGTCCATGGTGGTCTAGGGTAGTGATAGGTGATAATAAAGTCCATGGTGGTCTAGGGAAGTGATAGGTGATAATAAAGTCCATGGTAGTCTAGGGTAGTGATGGGTGATAATAAAGTCCACGGTGGTCTAGGGTAGTGATAGGTTGATAATAAAGTCCATGGTGGTCTAGGGTAGTGATAGGTTGATAATAAAGTCCATGGTGGTCTAGGGAAGTGATAGGTGATAATAAAGTCCATGGTGGTCTAGGGTAGTGATAGGTGATAATAAAGTCCATGGTGGTCTAGGGTAGTGATAGGTGATAATAAAGTCCATGGTGGTCTAGGGAAGTGAAGTGTTAATGATAAAGCACCTGGTGGTCTAGAGTAGCGAAGATGTTGATGGAAACATTTCTGGTAGTTTATGGCAGTGAATTAGGGGCATAGCTATAGGGGAAGAAGGGGAAGCGGCTGCTTTGGGGCCCAGACCCACAAGGGGCCCCCTCATCAGCATGACATATACAGTGACACTGTAGGAGACAAGTGTTTGTGCAGGCCGTGTTCAACTGTGGAACATAAAAAGGTATCAGAAATTTGGTAATCAGAAATCCCATGAAATAAAGTACGGGACCGGAGGATTAAAAGCGCTTAAAGTCAAGCAAGAGAAAAGGGATCGGTGAATATTTTCGCTCTTAAAAAAGGTGTTCAATAACGCCACTGCAGTAATTGATTGGTGACAAAACCCCTGGTAGTCTCAGGTAGTAAACAGGTTGGAGATAAAGTCCCTGTGGCCGAGGGTAGTAAGGGGTTGATGGTAAGGTCCCTGGTGGCCTATGATAGTGAAAGGGTTGATGATAAAGTCACTGGTGGTCTAGGGTAGTCTACGGGTGGATGATAAAGTCAACAGTGGTCTGTGGCAGTGAATGGGTTGATGATAAAGTCCCTGGTAGACTAGGGTAGTCAAAGGGTTAATGATAAAGTCACTGGTGGGCTAGGATAGTGAATGGGTAGATGATAAAGTCCCTGGTGGGCTAGGATAGTGAACGCATTGATGATAAAGTCACTGGTTGTCTAGGGTAGTGAAAGGGTTAATATTAGAGTCACTGGCGGTCTAGGTTAGTCAATGGGTGTCACGGACGTACTGAGACATATGTGGCAGGAGATCGGTGAGACTGGCAACACGTGGTTTGATCTGACATGTTTTCCTTTGGATCCAATGACGTCTGTGTTGTTTCTAGTAATGGCTGCACCTTCTATCCCCAGGTTTGGCTATTAGGGTCATTAGGGTCATTTTACCTTCTCTATTTATTGCTGTCTCTCCCACTATGCTGCGCCGTTTATAGCTTCTGTTGGACTTGTGGTGAGCTGGTGTTTGGTTCTCGGTTCCTGGTGCTACTAAAGCTTCATTGAAGATAATTGTTTCCTTTCCCTTTTGTATTTTGTTTATATATTTGTGAGTGTTGCCTTTCCCTGTTCGTCATTAGGCCTGAGGTAGACTCCTGTTCATCCTTCCCTTCAGGGGAACAGGTAAACTCAGTCCTGATATTAGTTCCAGGGTCCTATAGGGTGAGATAGGATTCTAGGTATCCGGTGTATGGACTTGCCTACCTTTGGGGCCTGTTCATACTGGTAGTCTGTCAGGACTGAAGTTAGCGTCTTCTCTAGGAGGTGTCCATCTTCCTTCCCTAGTTTCCAGGCCTTATTCCGGTATCCCCTTTCCCTCCTATGCTCGGTGTCGTGTTTTCCTCCCACACATGAGCGTGACAATGGGTTTATGATAAAGTTCCTGGTGGTCTAGGTTAGAGAATGGGTTGATAATAAAGTCCCTGGTGGTCTAGGGTTGTGAATGGGTTGATGTTAGAGTTACTGGTAGTCCATGGCAGTGAACAGGTTGATGATAAAGTCACTGGTGGTCTAGGTTAGTGAATGGGTGGATTTCAGAGTCACTGGAAGGTCTATGGTAGTGAAGGGGTTGATGTAAAGTCCCTGGGGGTCTAGGGCAGTGAACAGGTTCATGATAAAGTCCCTGGTGGTCTAGGTTAGAGAATGGGTTAATGATAAAGTCACTGGTGGTCTAGGTTAGTGAATGGGTGGATTTCAGAGTCACTGGAAGGTCTATGGTAGTGAAGGGGTTGATGTAAAGTCCCTGGGGGTCTAGGGCAGTGAACAGGTTCATGATAAAGTCCCTAGTGGTCTAGGTTAGAGAATGGGTTGATTACAGAGTCACTGGTGGTCTAGGTTAGTGAATGGGTTGATTACAGAGTCACTGGTGGTCTATGGTAGTGAAGGGGTTGATGTAAAGTCCCTGGGGGTCTTGGGCAGTGAACAGGTTCATGATAAAGTCCCTGGTGGTCTAGGTTAGAGAATGGGTTAATGATAAAGTCACTGGTAGTCTATGGTAGTGAATGGGTTGATGTTAGAGTCACTGGTGGTCTATGGTAGTGAAGGGGTTGATGTTAGAGTCAATGGTGGTCTATGGTAGTGAAGGGGTTGATGTTAGAGTCACTGGTGGTCTATGGTAGTGAAGGGGTTGATGTTAGAGTCACTGTTGGTCTATGGTAGTGAAGGGGTTGATGTTAGAGTCCCTGGTGGTCTATGGTAGTGAAGGGGTTGATGTTAGAGTCACTGTTGGTCTATGGTAGTGAAGGGGTTGATGTTAGACTCACTGGTGGTCTATGGTAGTGAAGGGGTTGATGTTAGAGTCACTGTTGGTCTATGGTAGTGAAGGGGTTGATGTTAGACTCACTGGGGGTCTATAGTAGTGAATGGGTTGATGTTAGAGTCACTGGTGGTCTATGGTAGTGAAGGGGTTGATGTTAGAGTCCCTGGTGGTCTATGGTAGTGAAGGGGTTGATGTTAGAGTCCCTGGTGGTCTATGGTAGTGAAGGGGTTGATAATAAAGTTGTCTATGATTTTGAAAGGGTTATCTATAAATATATAACTCCTATAACGTACCGTATGCATATGAATGTAATTACCCTACACCTGATAAGGATGGATATGGCCTTGGCTGCAGCGGTATTCTCCTGTCTGCTGTATATTTGTTATATATCTCATTTGATCTCATTTTGCACATATTATAAATTTCATGTGTAAATTGAAGGCACATTTTAACTCTCCAGGCAAAACTGATCTCTGTCTATTGATCGGATTGATCCTTCCTGTACGTTATATCGGCGCAGACGTCTGTGCTGTCACTGTGCAGTTTTATGAGGTTTTATAGGAGACGGTTTGGATCATAATCATTGTAATGTGCTGCCAGCCGCCGTTACTCAAGTCATTATTTGCAGTCGTTTCCTGCGTGTGACACGGCCTGTGACCTACACGGAGTCTATTCACTTACAATATTACACATCACAGCGACGGCTCTGCCAATTACTGCAGGAGACTCATCGGCGGAGTCACGTCTCCTCCATATGCAAGAAGCGTCGCAGGAGCATTAATAAGAGCAAGTGACTCTGTGGGGCGATGTGTATAATATATATATATACTATATAGAGGTCCTTCTTCCTATATAGAGGTCCTTCTTCCTCTGTAGAGGTCCATTATACTATATAGAGGTCCTTCTACCTATATAGAGGTCCTTCTTCCTCTGTAGAGGTCCATTATACTATATAGAGGTCCTTCTACCTATATAGAGGTCCTTCTTCCTCTGTAGAGGTTCATTATACTACATAGAGGTCCTTCTTCCTATATAGAGGTCCTTATTCCTCTGTAGAGGTCCATTATACTACATAGAGGTCCTTCTTCCTATATAGAGGTCCATTATACTATATAGAGGTCCATTATACTATATAGAGGTCCTTTTTCCTATATAGAGGTCCTTCTTCCTCTGTAGAGATCCATTATACTATATAGAGGTCCTTCTACCTATATAGAGGTCCTTCTTCCTCTGTAGAGGTTCATTATACTATATAGAGGTCCTTATTCCTCTGTAGAGGTCCATTATACTACATAGAGGTCCTTCTTCCTATATAGAGGTCCATTATACTATATAGAGGTCCATTATACTATATAGAGGTCCTTCTTCCTATATAGAGGTCCTTCTTCCTCTGTAGAGATCCATTATACTATATAGAGGTCCTTCTACCTATATAGAGGTCCTTCTTCCTCTGTAGAGGTTCATTATACTATATAGAGGTCCTTCTTCCTATATAGAGGTCCTTATTCCTCTGTAGAGGTCCATTATACTACATAGAGGTCCTTCTTCCTATATAGAGGTCCATTATACTATATAGAGGTCCATTATACTATATAGAGGTCCTTCTACCTATATAGAGGTCCTTCTTCCTCTGTAGAGGTCCATCATACTATATAGAGGTCCTTCTTCCTATATAGAGGTCCTTCTTCCTCTATTGAGGTCCATCATACTATATAGAGGTCCTTCTTCCTCTATAGAGGTCCTTCTTCCTTTGTAGAGGTCCTTCTTCCTCTATAGAGGTCCATCATACTATATAGAGGTTCTTCTTCCTATATCATAGAGTCAGTAATAGTGCCCCCACAGCAGTGCCAGTTACTGTCCTTGATAACAATGCCACTCCGTGACAGTGCCTTTCACGATTGCCCCCAATACGAGTACACTACAGAGTGCACCATATAATCATGTCAGCCACATGGCCACAGTAACCCCATAACAGTGATACCTCCTCCTGTCCGCCACAACAACTTTACTAGAAGTGGAAGAAATCACCACTTTCTAGAAGAAAATTGCATGATTTTCCTAAATTATGACGTAAAGTCATGATTTTATTAAAGACACGGAGGCGAGTATTGCTATCTCTCTCTTTCCTGAATCAACCAATAGCAGCAAAGAAAAACATCTCCATCAGAAGTAACCATGGTGACAAGACCCTCCCCTATGTGACCCAGTATAATAGTCCTGGTCCCCTTAGACTCTTCCTCTTTCTTTGAAGATGACACTTCTTCGGAACTGTTGAACGGATAGGAACCAATCTTTAACCGAAACTAACTTCAATGTAACCTCAACGGAATATGAACTTTCCAAACTGAAGAACGAGGCTGGAGAAAACCCAACTGTCGATTTCAGCCTCCTTATGATGGTGATTTATCATCTT
>NW_024400848.1:0-19417 GCF_905171765.1 Bufo bufo
CAGATCTTAACAACAAGCTCCTAGGAGTACTGCTTCGTTTTCGTAAAGACTCGGTTGCCTTCATGGCAGACATTCAGCAGATGTTTCATTGCTTTCTCGTTAAAGAGGAACACAGAAACTTCTTAAGATTTCTTTGGTTTATTGATAATGACCCCACAAAAGATATCGCGGAGTACCGCATGCGGGTACATATCTTTGGTAACAGCCCCTCTCCTGCAGTTGCAACTTATGGTCTCAGACACTCTGCTCAGGAAGGCGAAATAGAATATGGGTCAGACGTCAGACAATTCGTAGAAAGAGACTTTTATGTAGATGACTGTCTAAAATCACTACCAACTGTTGAGGGCGCAGTAGGTCTCCTTAAGAGAGCTCAAGAAATGCTTGCATGCTCAAACCTGAGACTCCACAAAATAGCCTCCAATAGTAAGCAGCTAATAGAAGCATTTCCCTCTCAAGACCACTCAAACGACCTACAGAGCTTAGACTTAGGGACTGACTCCCTTCCTATACAACGTAGCCTTGGTCTCCTCTGGGATCTAAAATCAGACACGTTCACCTTCCAAGTCAGCCAGGAAGAGAAGCCCTTTACCCGTAGAGGTGTCCTGTCTGCCATAAACAGTCTTTATGATCCCTTGGGATTCACGGCCCCCGTTACAATCCAGGGCAAATCACTACTTAGAGACTTAACTCAGGAGACATTGGATTGGGATCACCCACTTTCCCCTGAAAAAAGAAATATATGGATAGAGTGGAGAAACTCCCTAAAGACTTTATCTAACCTGCATGTTCCACGTTCTTACGCTCCTGTGCCATCCACAGAAGTAAAAACACAAAGACTTTATGTATTCTCTGACACGTCCGTCAAAGCAATTGCCGCTGTAGCTTATCTTAAAACTAAAGACAACAAAGGTCAGTGCCAGACAGGGTTTGTCATGGGCAAAGCAAAACTCGCACCACTTCTCGAACATACAATACCCAGGCTAGAACTCTGTGCCGCTGTACTATCCGTTGAACTAGCTGAATTAATTACATCAGAGATAAACCTAGAGATTCGAGACACCGAGTTTTATACAGACAGTAAAGTGGTCCTGGGCTACATTTACCAAACTAGGCGTTTCTATGTCTACGTTAACAACCGAGTGTTAAGAATCAGGAGGTCCACTTTCCCAAAGCAATGGCACTTTGTACCTACTGACCATAACCCAGCAGACTTAGCAACCAGGTCAGTTGCTGCCAGTCACCTTAAGGACACAGTTTGGTTCACGGGTCCTGCTTTTCTATACAACTCAGAACATTCTTCTGCCTGTGACTCATAAGAGCTGTTAGATGCAGATTCTGACAAAGAAATCCGCCCCCAGGTATCTGTGCTACTTACTGAAAGTTCGTACAATCAGCTTGGTAGCCACCGTTTCATCAGGTTTTCCACCTGGAAGTCACTCGTGCGAGCTATCACCTGTTTAGCACATGTAGCCCGTTCCTTCAAGCATACCCCATTTGTTATGGAATGTAACTGCAAAGGTTGGCACCATTGTAAGAATGGATACTCAGTAAGTGAGCTAGAACAATCAAAAAATCTAATTATTTGTTCCATGCAACAAGAGACATTCGCCAAGGAACTCTACTGCATCAACAGCAAAAAACCTGTGTCAAAAGACAGTGTGTTAGTGAAGCTCGATCCAGTCCTTGACGAGAATGGTCTGCTAAGAGTAGGAGGGCGGCTTAAAGAGGCCAAATTAGGGTTTAATGAGAAACATCCTATCATAATACCTGGTCATCATCATTTAGCTTCCTTGCTTGTTGAGCACTACCACAGTAAGATAAAACACCAGGGCCGACTATTCACCGAAGGAGCATTACGAGCTGCTGGGCTGTGGGTCGTTGGTGCAAAAAGGTGTATTAACAAATGTATATTCAAATGTATCACTTGCCGCAAGCTACGCGGGGGTTTACAAACGCAAAAAATGGCCAATCTCCCATCCGACAGGGTTAACATGGACCCTCCATTTACTAACGTGGGCCTTGACGTGTTTGGTCCCTGGTCCGTTATCACACGCCAAACAAGAAGTAGCCACGCTAGCTCCAAGCGATGGGCAGTCATTTTCAGTTGTATGTCAATTCGAGCCGTCCACATTGAAGTTATTGAGTCTATGGACGCTTCTAGCTTCATAAATGCCCTCAGGCGCTTTATAGCAATCAGAGGTCCTGTAAAACAAATCCGCTCTGACAGAGGCACAAACTTTGTTGGAGCTGCTAATGAGCTAAGGATTCTCTCCAACTTGGATAATAACAGTGTAAAAAGATTCCTTAGTGAGCAAGGATGCACTTGGATTTTCAATTTCCCTCATTCTTCTCACATGGGAGGAGCCTGGGAAAGAATGATTGGTATAGCCCGCAGAATCTTGAACTCTATCTTCCTACAAGTGGGCAATGCTAGACTCTCTCATGAATGCCTTACAACCTTTATGGCCGAAGTCTCTGCCATTATCAATGCCAGACCCCTGGCTCCGATATCAAATGACCCAGGAGATCCAATACTGCTTACGCCTGCCTCTCTACTTACCCAAAAGACTGGAATAGTGAGTGCCCCTTCTGGAGAGTTTGGCACCAAAGATCTCTACAAACGCCAATGGAGACAAGTGCAAGGCCTTGCCGATACTTTCTGGAATAGGTGGAAGAAGCAATATCTTCCCACCTTACAGACAAGAATCAAATGGCACACAGTTAAGCCCAACCTAAAACCTGATGACATTGTTCTTGTTAAAGACTCTCAGGCCCAAAGAAATTATTGGCCTTTGGGCCTCATTACTAAAGTGTTTCCAAGTGAAGACGGACATGTCCGTAAAGTTGAGGTCAAGATCTTCAAACAAAATGAGACCAAACTGTTTATCAGACCTACTTCCGAACTAATCCTACTGTTATCTGTTGAGGACTCTAGTAGTGACATCGGCTGATGTCAAGCGGGGAGTGTGCTGTCTTCACTATTGCATACTGTTTATTTGTGTGCCTTCAGCACCATCTAGTGACCTTTATCTGTAAGTGCATCTTTTGCCTTGTTAAGTTATGCATATTCATTAGGTCACCTGACTTCCTGCTCACAGTGCTTTCTGGGAAAGAGACAGGCTCCTGCTTCCTTTTCTCCTCACCTCATGGAAGGAGCAGCTGCACATTGTGTGTCTCTCGCTAAAGCATCGTCGGTAAGGGATTAATTCATGTTTTTGTATTAGTTTTGTGTACACTGTACTGTATACTCAGTTCTTGTATGTTCATTTTCTTATAGTTTACCTTATCTACTGCCGGTTAATAAAAACCACAGACTACAGAAACAAGTCTCATCTTATTAACTAGTAGAATGGTGATATCTGCCTGTTGAACTGCATACAGACCCCGGGGTACATGTTGTGAGAACAGGACAGTAGGAAATGTATGAATCTAAATGTCTGTGTATTAAAGTAGGTCTAGTCAGAACTGCCACCCAGACTGCGGGACTACTCCAGGGGTCAAGTCCTGGGAAGGAAAGTGTGGAAACAAACCCAAGATCCACTGCAACCCAGACCCCCCACCCCCCCCAAAAAAAAAAATATATATATATATACAGTTGCAAGAAAAAGTATGTGAACCCTTTGGAATGATATGGACTTCTGCACAAATTGGTTATAAAATGTGACCTGATCTTCATCTAAGTCACAACAATAGACAATCACAGTCTGCTCAAACTAATAACACACAAAGAATTAAATGTTACCATTTTTTTTATTGAACACACCATGTAAACATTCACAGTGCAGGTGGAAAAGTATGTGAACCCCTAGACTAATGACATCTCCAAGAGCTAATTGGAGTTAGGTGTCAGCCAACTGGAGTCCAATCAATGAGATGAGATTGGAGGTGTTGGTTACAGCTATCCTGCCCTATAAAAAAACACACACCAGTTCTGGGTTTGCTTTTCACAAGAAGCATTGCCTGATGTGAATGATGCCTCGCACAAAAGAGCTCTCAGAAGACCTACGATTAAGAATTGTTGACTTGCATAAAGCTGGAAAGGGTTATAAAAGTATCTCTAAAAGCCTTGCTGTTCATCAGTCAACGGTAAGACAAATTGTCTATAAATGGAGAAAGTTCAGCACTGCTGCTACTCTCCCTAGGAGTGGCAGTCCTGTAAAGATGACTGCAAGAGCACAGCACAGACTGCTCAATGAGGTGAAGAAGAATCCTAGAGTGTCAGCTAAAGACTTATAAAAGTCTCTGGCATATGCTAACAACCCTGTTAGCGAATCTACGATACGTAAAACACTAAACAAGAATAGATTTCATGGGAGGATACCACAGAGGAAGCCACTGCTGTCCAAAAAAAACATTGCTGCACGTTTACAGTTTGCACAAGAGCACCTGGATGTTCCACAGCAGTACTGGCAAAATATTCTGTGGACAGATAAAACCAAAGTTGAGTTGTTTGGAAGAAACACACAACACTGTGTGGAGAAAAAGAGGCACAGCACACCAACATCAAAACCTCATCCCAACTGTGAAGTATGGTGGTGGGGGCATCATGGTTTGGGGCTGCTTTGCTGCATCAGGGCCTAGATGGATTGCTATCATCGAAGGAAAAATGAATTCTCAAGTTTATCAAGACATTTTGCAGAATAACTTAAGGCCATCTGTCCACCAGCTAAAGCTCAACAGAAGATGGGTGTTGCAACAGGACAACGACCCAAAGCATAGAAGTAAATCAACAACAGAATGGCTTAAAAAGAAGAAAATACGCCTTCTGGAGTTGCCCAGTCAGAGTCCTGACCTCAACCCGATTGAGATGCTGTGGCATGACCTCAAGAAAGCGATTCACACCAGATATCCCAAGAATATTGCTGAACTGAAACAATTCTGTAAAGAGGAATGGTCAAAAAATTACTCCTGACCGTTGTGCACGTCTGATCTGCAACTACAGGAAACGTTTGGTTGAAGTTATTGCTGCCAAAGGAGGTTCAACCAGTTATTTAATCCAAGGGTTCACATACTTTTTCCACCTGCACTGTGAATGTTTACATGGTGTGTTCAATAAAAACATGGTAACATTTAATTATTTGTGTGTTATTAGTTTAAGCAGACTGTGATTGTCTATTGTTGTGACTTAGATGAAGATCAGATCATATTTTATGACCAATTTGTGCAGAAATCCATATAATTTCAAAGGGTTCACATACTTTTTCTTGCAACTGTATATATATATATATATATACAGGGAGTGCAGAATTATTAGGCAAGTTGTATTTTTGAGGATTAATTTTATTATTGAACAACAACCATGTTCTCAATGAACCCAAAAAACTCATTAATATCAAAGCTGAATATTTTTGGAAGTAGTTTTTAGTTTGTTTTTAGTTTTAGCTATTTTAGGGGGATATCTGTGTGTGCAGGTGACTATTACTGTGCATAATTATTAGGCAACTTAACAAAAAACAAATATATACCCATTTCAATTATTTATTTTTACCAGTGAAACCAATATAACATCTCAACATTCACAAATATACATTTCTGACATTCAAAAACAAAACAAAAACAAATCAGTGACCAATATAGCCACCTTTCTTTGCAAGGACACTCAAAAGCCTGCCATCCATGGATTCTGTCAGTGTTTTGATCTGTTCACCATCAACATTGCGTGCAGCAGCAACCACTGCCTCCCAGACACTGTTCAGAGAGGTGTTCTGTTTTCCCTCCTTGTAAATCTCACATTTGATGATGGACCACAGGTTCTCAATGGGGTTCAGATCAGATGAACAAGGAGGCCATGTCATTCGATTTTCTTCTTTTATACCCTTTCTTGCCAGCCACGCTGTGGAGTACTTGGACGCGTGTGATGGAGCATTGTCCTGCATGAAAATCATGTTTTTCTTGAAGGATGCAGACTTCTTCCTGTACCACTGCTTGAAGAAGGTGTCTTCCAGAAACTGGCAGTAGGACTGGGAGTTGAGCTTGACTCCATCCTCAACCCGAAAAGGCCCCACAAGCTCATCTTTGATGATACCAGCCCAAACCAGTACTCCACCTCCACTTTGCTGGAGTCTGAGTCGGACTGGAGCTCTCTGCCCTTTACCAATCCAGCCACGGGCCCATCCATCTGGCCCATCAAGACTCACTCTCATTTCATCAGTCCATAAAACCTTAGAAAAATCAGTCTTGAGATATTTCTTGGCCCAGTCTTGACGTTTCAGCTTGTGTGTCTTGTTCAGTGGTGGTCGTCTTTCAGCCTTTCTTACCTTGGCCATGTCTCTGAGTATTGCACACCTTGTGCTTTTGGGCACTCCAGTGATGTTGCAGCTCTGAAATATGGCCAAACTGGTGGCAAGTGGCATCTTGGCAGCTGCACGCTTGACTTTTCTCAGTTCATGGGCAGTTATTTTGCGCCTTGGTTTTTCCACACGCTTCTTGCGACCCTGTTGACTATTTTGAATGAAACGCTTGATTGTTCGATGATCACGCTTCAGAAGCTTTGCAATTTTAAGAGTGTTGCATCCCTCTGCAAGATATCTAACTATTTTTGACTTTTCTGAGCCTGTCAAGTCCTTCTTTTGACCCATTTTGCCAAAGGAAAGGAAGTTGCCTAATAATTATGCACACCTGATATAGGGTGTTGATGTCATTAGACCACACCCCTTCTCATTACAGAGATGCACATCACGTAATATGCTTAATTGGTAGTAGGCTTTCGAGCCTATACAGCTTGGAGTAAGACAACATGCATAAAGAGGATGATGTGGTCAAAATATTCATTTGCCTAATAATTCTGCACGCAGTGTATATACACTGTGTGCAGAATTATTAGGCAAATGAGTATTTTGACCACATCATCCTCTTTATGCATGTTGTCTTACTCCAAGCTGTATAGGCTCGAAAGCCTACTACCAATTAAGCATATTAGGTGATGTGCATCTCTGTAATGAGAAGGGGTGTGATCTAATGACATCAACACCCTATATTAGGTGTGCATAATTATTAGGCAACTTCCTTTCTTTTGGCAAAATGGGTCAAAAGAAGGACTTGACAGGCTCAGAAAAGTCAAAAATAGTGAGATATCTTGCAGAGGAATGCAGCACTCTTAAAATTGCAAAGCTTCTGAAGCGTGATCATCGAACAATCAAGCGTTTCATTCAAAATAGTCAACAGGGTCGCAAGAAGCGTGTGGAAAAACCAAGGCGCAAAATAACTGCCCATGAACTGAGAAAAGTCAAGCGTGCAGCTGCCAAGATGCCACTTGCCACCAGTTTGGCCATATTTCAGAGCTGCAACATCACTGGAGTGCCCAAAAGCACAAGGTGTGCAATACTCAGAGACATGGCCAAGGTAAGAAAGGCTGAAAGACGACCACCACTGAACAAGACACACAAGCTGAAACGTCAAGACTGGGCCAAGAAATATCTCAAGACTGATTTTTCTAAGGTTTTATGGACTGATGAAATGAGAGTGAGTCTTGATGGGCCAGATGGAGGGGCCCGTGGCTGGATTGGTAAAGGGCAGAGAGCTCCAGTCCGACTCAGACGCCAGCAAGGTGGAGGTGGAGTACTGGTTTGGGCTGGTATCATCAAAGATGAGCTTGTGGGGCCTTTTCGGGTTGAGGATGGAGTCAAGCTCAACTCCCAGTCCTACTGCCAGTTTCTGAAAGACACCTTCTTCAAGCAGTGGTACAGGAAGAAGTCTGCATCCTTCAAAAAAAACATGATTTTCATGCAGGACAATGCTCCATCACACGCGTCCAAGTACTCCACAGCGTGGCTGGCAAGAAAGGGTATAAAAGAAGAAAATCTAATGACATGGCCTCCTTGTTCACCTGATCTGAACCCCATTGAGAAACTGTGGTCCATCATCAAATGTGAGATTTACAAGGAGGGAAAACAGTACACCTCTCTGAACAGTGTCTGGGAGGCTGTGGTTGCTGCTGCACGCAATGTTGATGGTTAACAGATCAAAACACTGACAGAATCCATGGATGGCAGGCTTTTGAGTGTCCTTGCAAAGAAAGGTGGCTATATTGGTCACTGATTTGTTTTTGTTTTGTTTTTGAATGTCAGAAATGTATATTTGTGAATGTTGAGATGTTATATTGGTTTCACTGGTAAAAATAAATAATTGAAATGGGTATATATTTGTTTTTTGTTAAGTTGCCTAATAATTATGCACAGTAATAGTCACCTGCACACACAGATATCCCCCTAAAATAGCTAAAACTAAAAACAAACTAAAAACTACTTCCAAAAATATTCAGCTTTGATATTAATGAGTTTTTTGGGTTCATTGAGAACATGGTTGTTGTTCAATAATAAAATTAATCCTCAAAAATACAACTTGCCTAATAATTCTGCACTCCCTGTATTTCGCAGAAAATTCTGTGCAACATAAAACATAGACAAAAACTGAAATTTGCGCTATATGTCTGTTAGACATAATTTGTCTCTTTCATATGATAAGCTCCCCTTATATATAATTTACTTACAGTTCTGAAGACTCAGGGGTGCTGGCTGGCTTGGCCTCAGGGGTGCTGGCTGGCTTAGCCTCAGGGGTGCTGACAGGCTTGGCCTCAGGGGTGTTGGGTGGTTTGGCCTCACGGGTGCTGGCAGGCTTGGCCTCAGGGGTGCTGGCTGGCTTGCCCTTAGGGGTGTTTGCTAGGCTTGGCCTCAGGGGTGCTGGCTGGCTTGGCCTCATGGGTGCTTTGCAGACTTGGCCTCATGGGTGCTTTGCAGGCTTGGCCCCATGGGTGCTTTGCAGGCTTGGCCTCAGGGGTGCTGGCTGGCTTGGCCTCAGGAGTGTGGGAGACTGTGAGGCCTTTTTTCTCCAAGCTGCTCCGAAAAAAAAAAAATTCATTACACCTCAGGTCAGACCACCAATTAGACCCCCAATGTTAATCAGACCTCAGCTTACAGCCCCAATAAGATCCCCAATGCTACTAAGACCCCAATAAGACCTCAGATAACACCTTAGCTCAGACCCCAATATGAATGACCCCCAATCAGACCTCAGATAAGAGCCCCATGCCTTATAGCAGCCCCCAGTAGCCTTATAGCAGCACCCAGTAGCCTCATAGCAGCCCCCAGTAGCCTCTCCATCAGCCCCCAGTGCCTCTCAATAAGCCCCCAGTGCCTCTCAATCAGCTCCCAGTGTCTCTCACCAACGGCCCACCAGTGCCTCTCCATCAGCCCTAGTGCCTCTCACCACCCCCCAGTACCTCTCCATCAGCCCCCAGTGCCTCTCAATCAGCCCCCAGTGCCTCTCAATCAGCTCCCAGGACCTCTCACCAGCGGCCCCCCAGTGCCTCTCCATCAGCCCCCACTCAGTGTGTCTCCATCAGCCCCCAGTGTCTCTCACCAGCCCCCAGTACCCTCTCCATTAGCCCTGAGTGCCTCTCAATCAGCCCCCAGTGCGCCCTCCCTGGTATTGAAATCATTGGTGGGCAGTGCACCCTCCCCTGTATTAAAATCATTGGTGGGCAGTGCGCCCCTCCCCGGTATTAAAATCATTGGTGGGCAGTGCACCCCCCCAGTATTATAATCATTGGTGGGCAGTGCAAGCCCTTCCCCCAGTATTAAAATCATTGGTGGGCAGTGCGCCCTCTCCCCGGTATTAAAATCATTGGTGGGCAGTGCAAGCCCTCCCCCCAGTATTAAAATCATTGGTTGGCAGTGCGCCCCCTCCCCCACCCCTGTATTAATATCATTGGTGGGCATTGCGCCCACCCCCAGTATTATAATCATTAGTGGGCAGTGCAAGCCCTCCCCCCAGTATTAAAATTATTGGTGGGCAGTGCGCCCTCCCCCCCGGTAGTAAAATCATTGGTGGGCAGTGCGCCCACCCCCAGTATTATAATCATTGATGGGCAGTGCGCCCCCCCAGTATTATAATCATTGGTGGGCAGTGCAAGCCCTCCCCCCCAGTATTATAATCATTGGTGGGCAGTGCGCCCTCCCCAACCCCCCCAACATTGGTGGCAGCAGCAGTTCCAATCAGAGTCCCAGCAGTGTAATGCTGGGGCTCCGATCGTTTACCATGGCAGCCAGAACGCTACTGAAGTCCTGGCTGCCATGGTCAGTTAGTCAGCAGAATACTTATATGCGCTGTGGCAGCCGGGCGCTCCTTCTTCTTGTAACTCACAGGTCTGTGTGGCGCATTGCTTATGCTTATAGCTATGCGCCGCACAGACCTGTGATGAGTTACAAGAAGGAGGAGCACCCGGCGGCCACAGCGCATGTAAGTATGCTGCAGAGTAACTGGCCATGGCAGCCAGGACTTCAGTAGCGTCCTGGCTGCCATGGTAACCGATTGGAGCTACACTGCTGGGACTCCAATCGGAACTGCCACTGCCACCAATGATGGGGGGGGATCGGGGAGGGGGAAAGGCCGCATCCTCAGCAGGCGGACCGGGCCCAGTGGCGCTGCTATAGCGATGCTGCCTGCTGCCCCATCTGCTGACTTAGGGGCCCGGTCGCAATTGCAACCGCTGCGACCCCTATAGCTACGCCACTGTTCTCATCCCCGGAATAAGCCAGTTCACTTGCGAAACGACGTTGGGAGGAGTAGACTGAGGGATCGGCGCACATTTTTGGGGTATTCATTACTGTCTGTTGATTTCCACATTTAGTTTATCAATTTTCTTATTGGACCTTTATGTCCGGGGGTTACTTGTTCTTGGTTCTATGTGTGGCTTTTTCTTATGATTCTGTATGCCCCTGTGTGTCGATCCCCCAGTCCTCTCTAGGGTTTTATTCCTCACCAAAGTATGTCTTTTTACTGCTGATTTTACATGTTATATTGTCTGTCTAATGCTTATTCAATAAAAAAAAATTCTATTTATCTATATGGTGGAGCCATAGTTTAAAAAAATTTTCTGTGTTAGTTTTGATCAATGGAGGCTCTTCTTAGTATTCTTTCTATGACCCGGTGCTAAAACTTGGTGGGCGTTGTATTTAACAATGACAGATGCAGCAAACGCCGCAAAATTAGGATTTTGCCCTAAATGGGTGTTTTTTTAATAACAGAATATGACAGCAGTATATAACGCTTGAATTTCACACTGACAGATGCAGCAAGGGCTGTAAAATTTTGTATTTTGCCCAAAAAGGGTGTTTTTTAAAACCCAGAAAATATTGCTGTATTTCAAGCTTAAATTGCACACTGACTAATGCGGCATAGGCCCCAGATGGAGGGTATTGCCAAAAATGGGTGATTTTTAAAACCCAGAAAATTATTGAAGTATTTCACGCTTGTATTTCACACTGACAGATGCAACAAGGACTGTAAAATTTATAATTTTGCCCAAAAAGGGTGCTTTTTAAAACTCAGAAAATGATTGCTGTATTTCAAGCTTAAATTGCACATTGACTAATGCGGCATAGGCCCCAGATGGAGGGTATTGCCAAAAATGGGTAATTTTTTTAAACCCAGAATATAATTGCAGTATTTCAAGCTTCTATTTGACTGTCACAAATGCACATATGCTGTGCTGGTGCATAGAACTTGCATAAAATGTTTTTCTGGGTCACTGGGCTCAGGGCAGGGTAAAAAGATTGTGCACTGCATCCAGAAAACAAAATCTAGGTAGATCGAGTTAACAAGCACTTCAGATTAAAGATTCTGTCCTATTCTCTCCCTCACAGCAGCAGCATCCTATCCCTACACTAATCAGAGCAGAGTGACGTGCAGTGCTATGTAACTCCAGCTTATATAGAGGCTGGGTCACATGCTGCACTGGCCAATCACAGCCATGCCATTAGTAGGCATGGCTGTGATGGCTTCTAAGGGCACACAAGTTAAACGCTTGTTGATTGGCTGCTCTGCAGCCTTTCAAAAAGCGCCATTAACTCACCGAACAATGAACACGAACCCGAACTTTCACTGAAAAGTTTGTGTTCGAGTCCGGGGTCCAAAAATCCTAAAGTTCGGTACGAACCTGAACTTTACAGTTCGGGATCGCTCAACCCTATTGGCTGCTCATCCAGCAAGATACTTCTGTTGGTACCTGCCTGGCATTCTTAGGCCTCTACTAGCGACAGACAATGAGAAGAAGACAAAGCTTCAAGATTGCTTGGAGCCCAGAAGAGTTGCAAGTTTAATCACGTTTCAACCCAAATGGGGCCCCTGTCTCTTTGTTAGTGGTTCCCAGTCATCATTGAATGGAAAAGATGGCATCCTATTATATTTAATAAATTTAATAATAAATGGTTAATAACATTTATAATAAAAATTCAATTTTTCATAACACAGGAGGAGTAGGACATCCTGTGGTGCACAGAGATGGAGAGGATTTTCGGATTCCCACACAGACGTCTCAGAACTGCCCAAATAAGTGAAGTGTGCAGTGATTCTAATAGCGACGCCTGTCATCTGCATGTCATACACAGTATTATTTCACTACCCCAGCACAATCTCGTGGAACTGCAAGGCAAAGTGTTTCACACCCCTAAAAAGGCTCTCTATAGCTCAGAAATAGCTGTTTTTTAACGCGATTCACTGCGAATATATTCGGATTGAAGCAAATTTTTTTGGGGAAATTCGGCGAACCAGCCGAATCGAATTTTAGTGAAATTCACTCATCTCTAGTTGTTTGCAATTAACCTAAGATGATTCTTAGCATGTATTTATATGGGTCACTGTCTATATGCTTACCATATGTTAAAGGATTGTCTGAGATTGGAAGAAAAGGTCTTTTTTTTTTAAAATGTGAATGGCACTGAGCTGCAATACCAGACACAACCAATGAACAAGAGTTGTGCTGATTTTGGAAATAAAAGACTTTTGTTTTCTGATCCCAGATAACCATATTAAATTAAAACTCTCCGTTACATTTATAAATTCCCTACTTTTCTACAAGTGTTCTCTTATGAAACTGACATTTGATAAATGTAAAATTCATTTTAAAGATATGCTGTAATAGACCTTTAATGCAATATAATCATACACTGCAAATGCTATTTCCCATCTCTAAAAAATGTGCATTAACATCTTCCTTTCCAATTGTTCCTTCAGTCACAATGTCCTATACACAAATTTTTCTAAGTAATGTACCATGACATTCCTTAGTAAAGGTGTTAGTTGACATGATGTAACACACACAGAAAATCATATTTAGAAAAATGAAAATCAAGGTATAATGGGATTATAGAGTCGCATCCTTCCCAGATTAAATTAACTGAAAAATAAGATAAAATGTTGCCAATGTACTTTTTATTGCACATGGGAAAATATAAGGCATTACACCGGCTGCTGTAAAAGTTATCTCATGGGAACAATTAGAATTGATAGATATGTGTTCATACCCTCACAAAATTATTTAGGGTTTGCAAAGTCCTCACAGTAATGCACAAGAAACATTTAGCTGCTCAATAATGGATTAGTTGCCTTTGAACACATTCACCGTATGTTCAATGTTTTCATTTCAGAATGGAAAAGACTCTCTGATCAAGACTCAACCAGATGGTCCATCTCTTCTTCCCTTTAGGGAAGAAAGTTGGGATAAATGACAAATAACATAAGGGGTTTATTAATTTGAGACAGTAAACAATGTAAAAGTCAAAATAGACCAGGCACTTATTGCTATTAGAATTAATGCACTGTAATGTGTGTACTACAAAGTACATAGAGTATATGTAGCAACTTTAACAAAACTTAGGGACAGTGCAAAGAAGAAGACATATGTGCATGTGTATATTGTGTTTACATTTGCATTTCTATTCACTGATCAGTCATAACACCACTGACAGGTAAAGTGAATGATATTAATTATATCTACCTAAGGTTTACAAATCCGTACTAAAACCTCTGATAGGAGAAAAACCCTCTGTTAGATGGAAGCAAAAACAAAAATGAAAATTCCAGCTTAGTTTTTTTTTTTTCATTTTTCATATAGTCCTATGGCAGACATTATTAGCAAGGAAATTAGGAAGGTGTGGCACATTCTGGAACCTGACCCTGATTCGAAAGCACAAACATCTGAACTAAGAACTAATTATATCATTCAGAGGATGTAGTAACTTCTGTGATGAATTGGTGAGGGTGACATTTCAGGAACGTCACTATAATCAGTTGCATAAGTTGACCCCAAAAGGTAATCACAGATTTGGACATTGCTCTTTTCGCAAATACTGTATATGTCCACTGATTGGTTGCTAAAAATAGGCAACTTACAACATGTAGTCCATCACTTTATAACATGTCATTCCAATTTTGTAGTGTATGTAATTTTTTTGCACATGTAAGATTTTTAAGATGGTAAAAGTATTTACTCCTTATTTAAACATAGAAAATAATTGAGTAGTCCCCAGGTTTATTGCACATGTGAGGATCATGGTAGTGAAGTGATCTAACTACATTGAAATGTGTAGGCTTTCAGAGGGTGTATAACCCTTGAAGTACAGTAGAATAGTCTAGACCAACACATTCGTGAGGGATCGGTCATGCCAAACTAATTTAATCAGTTTCTATGAGGAGGTAAGTTCTAGACTTGACAGCGGCGAATCAATGGATGTCGTGTATCTGGACTTCTCCAAAGCATTTGACACTGTACCGCATAAAAGGTTAGTATATAAAATGAGAATGCTCGGACTGGGAGAAAATGTCTGTATGTGGGTAAGTAACTGGCTCAATGATAGAAAACAGAGGGTGGTTATTAACGGTACACACTCAGATTGGGTCACTGTCACTAGTGGGGTACCTCAGGGGTCAGTATTGGGCCCTATTCTCTTCAATATATTTATTAATGATCTTGCCCAAAATGGCTGTATTTCAAATGTCTGAATCAAACCCCTGTATGTAAAGGGTGTATCTCACACGGCCTGAACCACTGTAGGCCTGAATTAAAGATTTCTTTGCCCAAAATGGCTGTATTTCAAATTCCTGAATCAAACCCCTGTATGCAAAGGGTGTATCTCACACGGCCTGAACCACTGTAGGCCTGAATTCAATATTGGTGCACCAAATTGCGGTATTTCAAATCTCTGAATCTAACCCAAATGTATTAAGGGTGTATCTCACAATGACATATGCAGAAAAGGCTGCCAAATAAACTTTTTTTGCCCAAATGGTTGTTTGTTTAATAACTCAATATGGCAGCAGTATATAACCCAGGAATTTCAAAGTGCTTATGCTGCAAGGCCTGAAATATTGTGTATTTTGCCCCAAAAAGTGTGTTTTATTAATGAAAGAATATAAGCCCTGTAAATACAGGGTTTATCTCACACGGCCGGAACCAGTGTAGGCCTGAATTAAAGATTTCTTTGCCCAAAATGGCTGTATTTCAAATGCCTGAATCAAACTTCTGTATGTAAAGGGTGTATCTTACACGGCCTGCACCAGTGTAGGCCTGAATTAAAGATTTATTTGCCCAAAATGGCTTTATTTCAAATGCCTGAATCAAACCCCTGTATGTAAAGGGTGTATCTCACACGGCCTGAACCACTGTAGGCCTGAATTAAATATTGGTGCACCAAATTGCGGTATTTCAAATCTCTGAATCTAACCCAAATGTATTAAGGGTGTATCTCACAATGACATATGCAGCAAAGGCTGCCAAATAAACTTTTTCTGCCCAAACGGGTGTTTGTTTAATAACTCAATATGGCTGCAAGGCCTGAAATTTTGTGTATTTTGCCCCAAAAAGGGTGTTTTAATAATGAAAGAATATAAGCCCTGTATATAAAGGGTGTATCTCACACGGCCTGACCCACTGTAGGCCTGAATTAAAGATTTCTTTGCCCAAAATAGCTGTATTTCAAATGCCTAATTCAAACCCCTGTATGTAAAGGGTGTATCTCACACGGCCTGAACCACTGTAGGCCTGAATAAATATTGGTGCACCAAATTGCGGTATTTCAAATCTCTGAATCTAACCCAAATGTATTAAGGGTGTATCTCAAAATGACATCTGCATCAAAGGCTGCCAACTAAATTTTTTTTGCCCAAACGAGTGTTTGTTTAACAACTGAATTTGACAGCATTATATAAGCCTGTAATTTCACACGTGCTGATGCTGCAAGGCCTGAAATTTTTGGGAAAAAAAGTGTGTTTTTAAAACCCCAGAAAATGATGGGTGTATTTCTAGCTTAGATTGCACACTGACTAAATCCAGATGTTGTATATTGCCAAAAAAGTGTTTTTTTGGTAACAGAATATGAAAGCTGTATATATTAAACTTGAATGTAACACTTGCAGATCAGGAAAATACAGTTTTTTGGCAAAAAAGTGTGTTTTTAAAACCCCAGAAAATGATGGGTGTATTTCTAGCTTAAATTGCACACTGACTAATCCAGATGTTGTATATTGCCCAAAAAAATTTGATTTTCAATGTCCCAAAAGCTCAGATACAGTGCTGGTGCACTGAGCTTGCCTAAAATGGCCGCCGCCGCCCACCTAACTGACTTATTAAAGTTATCTTTTTTTCGGTCACTGGGCTCAGGGCAGGATAAAACAATTGTATGTAGATCGATGAGTTAGATTCTGATTTTGAGCAAAGAGTCTCTCCTATTCTCTCCCTGAAATCACCAGCAGCATCCTCTCCCTACACTAAGCACAGCAGAGTGACGTGCAGCGCTACGTGACTCAAGCTTATATAGAGGCTGGGTCACATGCTATACTGGCCAATCACAGCCATGCCATTAGTAGGCATGGCTGTGATGGCTTCTAAGGTCAGACAGTTAACCGCTTGTTGATTTAAAAAAACGCCAAGAAAGCGCCGAACACCGAACCCGAACTTTTACTGAAATGTTCGGGTTCGGGTCCGGGGTCCAAAAATCCTAAAGTTCGGTATGATCCAGAACTTTACAGTTCGGGTTCGCTCAACCCTACTCCTGACAAAGCGTGACAGCGAATCCCGGGTCGGGCGATACCGAAGTGTGCATACCATTGTTTTGTGCGTTTTATCAGAGATATTGTAGTAAGTACATTAAATCTTTGCACGTGACGGTGGCAGTCTGGGCTTCACTATTGTTGCGACCTTTAAATACCCACAGGAGTGTTGGAGAGAGGAGGGATTCTCGGGATAACCCCTTTCAGATCCTTCTCCGTGCCTTTTGTAACCCGTAATAAGAAGGAAGGAGTTGTATCAAGCACCGCGGTTTTCCACTTCTGATCTACTTGCTTCTGTGATCTTCGCACATCGCATTGAAAACCTGCAGCGCAAGATTACAGATACAGATACGTATACTAGTGACTTTTCTATTGTGAAAGGCATGGCTGTGATGGCTTCTAAGGGCACACAGTTAAACGCTTGTTGGTTGGCTGCTCTGCAGTCTTTCAAAAAGCGCCAAGAAATCGCCGAACCCCGAACCCGAATCCAAACTTTTACTGAAATGTTTGGGTTTGGGTCTGGGGTCCACAAATCCTAAAGTTCGGTATGAACCCGAACTTTACAGTTTGGGTTCTCTCCACCCTAAATAAGAATCATTTTTCCATATATTGCGCAATATGGAGTAATCCAAAATATTATTAAAAAACACTGGCATTATATATTAAAAGACAAAGTAGTGGGCTCTTTGGTTCCCACTACACCCCAAATAACTTTCACTAAGGCACAAAATTTAAGTTTAAAGGTAGCCCCATCGATTTAAGATCGCTATAAGAGACCACAAACGTCTGGTTTTTATAAATGTGGTAAATGTATATATTGTAAAATAACTACATTTCCACGAAAAAACACTAAAATAATATCCACTACTAACCAACATGTACAAACAATAAGAGAATTTCTAACATGTACAGTAACTCTACAAGCGTGATATATGTGTTACAATGTCCGTGCAATAAGCAATATATTGGAAGAACCAAGAGGACATTGAAGAAATGCATTTCAGAACATATTGACAATATAAAAGATGGTTACACAAAGCATACAGTATCCAATAATTTCAAACAAGTACATGATCAAAATCCAACAGGAATTTGATTTGCAGCATTGGACAAAGAACGACAATGGAGGGGAGGCGAACATATTAGTAGTATGTAAAGATTGGAATCGAGGCGGATATTTGAGTTTAATACTTTGTTACCTGGAGGCTTAAATGCCGATTTAGAAATCTTTGGCTTCCTGTAGATTTGGGTGCGCGCCCTCCACCGACGGGAGAACGGACAGTACTTTGTATACGTCTGTTCCCCCCTTGGTGGCTGGCTTCCACCCCTTAATGCGTTTGCATCACTGGTTGTCCTGTGATAATATAAGAGTGAGAAGTACACTGCTCAAAAAAATAAAGGGAACACAAAAATAACACATACTAGATCTGAATTAATTAAATATTCTTCTGAAATACTTTGTTCTTTACATAGTTGAATGTGCTGACAACAAAATCACACAAAAATTAAAAAATGGAAATCAAATTTTTCAACCCATGGAGGTATGGATTTGGAGTCACACTCAAAATTAGAGTGGAAAAACACACTACAGCCTGATCCAACTTTGATGTAATGTCCTTAAAACAAGTCAAAATGAGGCTCAGTAGTGTGTGTGGCCTCCACGTGCCTGTATGACCTCCCTACAACGCCTGTGCATGCTCCTGATGAGGTGGCGGACGGTCTCCTGAGGGATCTCCTCCCAGATCTGGACTAAAGCATCTGCCAACTCCTGGACAGTCTGTGGTGCAACGTGACGTTGGTGGATAGAGCGAGACATGATGTCCCAGATGTGCTCAATTGGATTCAGATCTGGGGAACGGGCAGGCCAGTCCATAGCATCAATGCCTTCGTCTTGCAGGAACTGCTGACACACTCCAGCCACATGAGGTCTAGCATTGTCTTGCATTAGGAGGAACCCAGGGCAACCCACACCAGCATATGGTCTCACAAGGGGTCTGAGGATCTCATCTCGGTACCTAATGGCAGTCAGGATACCTCTAGCGAGCACATGGAGGGCTGTGCGGCCCTCCAAAGAAATGCCACCCCACACCATTAATGACCCAATGCCAAACCGGTCATGCTAGGAGGATGTTGCAGGCAGCAGAAAGTTCTCCACGGCGTCTCCAGACTCTGTCACATGTTCTCAGTGTGAACCTGCTTTCATCTGTGAAGAGCACAGGGCGCCAGTGGCGAATTTGCTAATCTTGGTGTTCTCTGGCAAATGCCAAACGTCCTGCACGGTGTTGGGCTGTAAGCACAACCCCCACCTGTGGACGTCGGGCCCTCATATCACCCTCATGGAGTCTGTTTCTGACCGTTTGAGCAGACACATGCACATTTGTGGCCTGCTGGAGGTCATTTTGCAGGGCTCTGGCAGTGCTTCTCCTGTTCCTCCTTGCACAAAGGCGGAGGTAGCGGTCCTGCTGCTGGGTTGTTGCCCTCCTACGGCCTCCTCCATGTCTCCTGATGTACTGGCCCGCCTCCATGCTCTGGACACTACGCTGACAGACACAGCAAACCTTCTTGCCACAGCTCGCATTGATGTGCCATCCTG